>NW_021258403.1:0-1239 GCF_002162155.2 Triticum dicoccoides | reverse complement strand
CTTGTCCACCAGGGTTTGGATGCATGTTTGCAGTCCAGTCACCTCTCCTTTGTTTCCCCACGACAGGCCCGTCTCTTTCCAGGACATGAGCCGCATTGGGGGTCCAGACCGGAACTCGGGGGCTGCGACCCACTCAGGGTCGCATGGCTCGGTGATGTAAAACCACCCTGATTGCCACCCCTTCAGGGTCTCCACAAAGGAGCCCTCGAGCCATAAGACGTTGGGCATCTTGCCCACCATGGCGCCTCCGCACTCCGCCTGGTTGCCGCGCACCACCTTCGGCTTGACATTGAAAGTCTTGAGCCAAAGGCCAAAATGGGGGCAGATGCAGAGGAAAGCCTCGCACACGACGATAAACGCCGAGATGTTGAGGATGAAATTTGGGGCCAGATCATGGAAATCCAGGCCGTAGTAGAACATGAGTCCCCGGACGAATGGGTGGATCGGAAAGCCCGGTCCGCGGAGGAAGTGGGGAAGGAACACTACCCTCTCATGGGGCCTTGGGGTGGGGAGGGGCTGCCCCTTTTTGGGAAGCCGGTACGCGATGTCGTTAGACAGGTATCCGGCCTTCCTCAGTTTTTTGATGTGTCCCTCCGTGACGGAGGAGACCATTCACTTGCCTCCCGCTCCGGACATGGCTGGAGAAGGTTGAGGTGGGGAGTGCGGACTTGGGCGCTGGAGCTCGAGTGCGCAAGAATGGATAAGAAAGGGAGGAGGAAGGCGTAGGTGAAAAGGTGGATCCTTATCCCCTTATATGGGTGGACGCAACTACGTGTCCCCACCAGCCTGGTAAAACTCGCTTATCTCCAAGCGCCGTAATCAATGGCGCGGTTGGGTTACCCACGCCCGTATTGATGAGAATCCCGGAATAAGGGGACACGATCTCTGCTTTAACAAGACGTTCCAAGGAAGCCGCCTCGCATGACGCGCTGAGGTGGGATAATGAAACGACTCAGATAAAGGCTTGGCCGTGGTGTGTCACACTATGGAATACGTCAGCAGATTAGATTTGTGTAAGTATTATTCTCTCTATGGCAATATGTGGAAACTTATTTTGCAGAGCCAGACACTATCTTTGTATTCAAAATCTTGTATGAAGTACTTGGAGGAGGAACCCGCCTTGCAATGCCGAAGACAATCTGCGCGCCGGACTCGTCGTCATTGAAGCCTGGTTAAGGGGCTACTAAGGGAGTCCTGGATTAGGGGGTGTTCGGATAGCCAGACTATACCTTTAGCCGG
>NW_021258402.1:0-914 GCF_002162155.2 Triticum dicoccoides | reverse complement strand
CGGGACTCCGAACTAACTTCGGTACATCAAAACCCATAAACTCATAATATAACTGTCATTGAAACCTTAAGCGTGCGGACCCTACGGGTTCGAGAACAATGTAGACATGACCGAGACACGTCTCCGGTCAATAACCAATAGCGGAACCTGGATGCTCATATTGGCTCCTACATATTCTACGAAGATCTTTTATCGGTCAGACCGCATAACAACATACGTTGTTCCCTTTGTCATCGGTATGTTACTTGCCCGAGATTCGATCGTCGGTATCCCATACCTAGTTCAATCTCGTTACCGGCAAGTCTCTTTACTTGTTCCGTAATACATCATCTCACAACTAACTCATTAGTTGCAATGCTTGCAAGGCTTATGTGATGTGCATTACCGAGAGGGCCCAGAGATACCTCTCCGACAATCGGAGTGACAAATCCTAATCTCGAAATATGCCAACCCAACATGTACCTTTGGAGACACCTGTAGAGCTCCTTTATAATCACCCAGTTACGTTGTGACGTTTGGTAGCACACAAAGTGTTACTCCGGCAAACGGGAGTTGCATAATCTCATAGTCATAGGAACATGTATAAGTCATGAAGAAAGCAATAGCAACATACTAAATGATCGGGTGCTAAGCTAATGGAATGGGTTATGTCAATCACATCATTCTCCTAATGATGTGATCCCGTTAATCAAATAACAACTCTTTTGTTTATGGTTAGGAAACATAACCATCTTCGATTAACGAGCTAGTCAAGTAGAGGCATACTAGTGACACTTTGTTTGTCTATGTATTCACACAAGTATTATGTTTCCGGTTAATACAATTCTAGCATGAATAATAAACATTTATCATGATATAAGGAAATAAATAATAACTTTTGTATTATTGCCTCTAGGGCATATTTCCTTCATGTT
>NW_021258401.1:0-416 GCF_002162155.2 Triticum dicoccoides | reverse complement strand
AGGATCACGTGTTACTACTCCGTAGTCCCATAGGATTGGTTGATCAGAGTCATACCCAGTTTCGAGTACTTCCGGTGTAGTCTGTTTAGTACTATCCCAGAACCTTGAGTGGTGATGTTGAGTTGTTGTACTACCCCATTCCTAGTATGATGTCTCATTCTGAGCATTTTACTGCCGTTATGCTGCCGGAATTGCCCTAGGAGTTCGAGTAATACTAATTCCTTGTCCTACATTCTACAGTCCATAGTTGATGCTGATTCCGTCCTTGGTTTCGTTTCTCAGGATGTCATCAGCTAAGCGAAGTTCCGTTGCTCGTAGCCAGAACCATGGATATGGTAGGGATGAGGATCCTCCCGACCAGCCTTCGTTGCCAGAGTTCATGCTAGAGATGGAGAGGAACAAGCGTGAGTCTAATC
>NW_021258400.1:0-773 GCF_002162155.2 Triticum dicoccoides | reverse complement strand
TATTGTGGGTGGCATCGGATTACAGTGGAACACGGGGTTGCCCGGTTGAATGATTATGCCCTTGGCGACATTGACCAACTCGCCACCCACGAAGTGCAGGAGAGTGCAAGGAACGTTGGCGGCGCCCTGCGAAAACATGTAGGGCGTCAGGGATGCCCAGTCAAAGTCAAGGAGATGAAGTCCTCGGCCGAGAGGCTTAGTTACCATGATGCCGTCGAGCTCGGCTAATGTCGAGGCACCGCCAACAGCGGGCGTGCAACTGACGGAGGGGCCGCTTGCTGGTGAGGTGCCGGCCGGCGTACACCCGGGTGCATTAAGCTCCAATGTCGGCGTCGGAGATAGCAATACCGCCGCCGCCGGAGACACCAATGGCGCCGCCGCCGTAGACACCAATACCGCCGCCACCGGAGACACCAATGGTGCCGCCTGCGCGTTGTGTGAGTTGCTGGCCGTGAAGCTGGGAATCGGGGGCGGCGCCTTTTGGCCACCCGCAATCCACGTCGTTATCCCATGAATCAAGGTAGGCATAATGCCGGTAAGTGTCGATCCCAGTTGTTGTTGCACTTGCTCTTGGACCATCTCCAGAATCCGCGCCACTTGCGCCTTGAGTGCTTCAACCTCGCGCGACTGGCTTTCCGAGCTAGTCTTTTTCTCCTTTCGCCCACCAGCGCCATAGTATGACGACCATTTTGTGGACAAGCCTTTGCCGGCCACACGACCAGCTGACGTCGGCTTATTGAGCTTATCCCTGTTTTTCATTACGTTCAATGCCC
>NW_021258399.1:0-2830 GCF_002162155.2 Triticum dicoccoides | reverse complement strand
TCTATTAGATTGGGCCGAGGACCCCCGTGGCCGTATACTCATGGGCCAGTTCGGACGGCTACCGCATACAAGGAAGATTCCACAAGACTTGGCGATCAAGACAAGGACTTCTCCCCACCGGCGTATTCAGCTAGGACTCTTGTTATCCTAGGCCTTCGGTGCATTATATAAACCGAGGCCAGGCTAGTCGATAGATATACAATATATACAACAATCATACCATAGGCTAGCTTCTAGGGTTTAGCCTCCTTGATCTCGTGGTAGATCTACTCTTGTACTACCCATATCATCAATATTAATCGAGCAGGACGTAGGGTTTTACCTCCATCAAGACGGCCCGAACCTGGGTAAAACATTGTGTCCCTTGTCTTCTGTTACCATCAATCCTAGACGCACAGTTCGGGACCCCCTACCCGAGATCTGCCGGTTTTGACACCGACATTGGTGCTTTCATTGAGAGTTCCGCTGTGTGATCGACAAAAGGATCGATGGCTCGCCTGCAGATCAACTGCGACTTCGGCATCTTTGTCACCAGCTCGACTGGTCACCTTGGTTCGACCAAGAATTGCGCCCCGTGTTCAGATCACCATGTCCGGACGAGGGCCTTCATCAAACATCAACTCCGATATCTGTCAAGATCACGGAGGAATCATCTATGGAGCTCGGGGGCTCAATGTCAACATTGCCCTCAAGCGACCATGCTGTTTTTCTGGACAGCAAACTTGTATCTGCCACCACCACCTCCTCGAGTATCGCTTTGACGATCGCTTTGGTGGAATTGTGCGGAATTGAGTCTACAACAAACCTGGAAAATTTTGTCGAGTTCCGATGGAGGAATCTCTGGCAATCCACGATATACCGGAGCCCTGTCAAATCTGGACAGAAATTTGGATGAGTTTAGGGCGTGGTGTCCAGCTTCTAGCTCGGACGTCCTTTGGAAGATCCAACCGTTGATCAGCTACGGAATTCCTATATCTACCACCTCTCAAAATTTCGTCTCGATCCGACCGTCCAAACTCCAGGAACCTTCCGATTAGTGCATCACTTTTCGGATCTGTTTTCTGCGCGAAAACGAATCCGACCCGAGTTCATCTTTTTTATGAATAGGATTTCAGACATCCCTTTTGAAGGAAGTTTTGTATGGGGTATTGTGTTTTGTTCCCGAACACATCCCACTAACTGTAAGATCTTTTGAACATGATCTTCAACATCATGCTGGTGTCAAACCAGTCCGGCAATATTACTCCATGGCTGCCGACCTGCGCTAGACACGGCGTCACTTTGTTGAGCCGAGCTCAACTTCTTCGGATCATCATCTCGGCAAGCCGAACAAGAGCCCGACATCGTGAAGGATAAATCATCACCAACATCGCCGCCCCACGGATTACACAGAGCGGGCATACCGGCATCGCCGCACGGTCGCTTCATCAAGCCGGCATCGACCACGTCACAACCTGCATCGACAGGGCCGCACTATTGCTTCTTCAAGCTGGTGTCCATCACGCCGACCTACTTCGACTCATCGGCTGATATCGAGACTTCGACATCTCGGCTGGACCGAGGGCTTCGCCATCTCTTCATCAACCTACTCGGCACACTTCGGCGTCACTAGCCGACCAGCTCCGTCACGTTAGCTGGGCCGAGGGCTTTGCCTCGGCGAGTCAACCTTTACCAGCATTGCCATGCCGTTGTTTTATCGCCCATCAGGCAATGGGTGTGCGGAGCGGGTCCCAACTTTAGGAATCACCTTCCTTCGGATTGCTACAGCAAATAAACCAGGTGCTATTAATCCCAGTATTTTTTGCTTGTTTGGGTTCATTTTTCCCAAGGAATTATTACTCTGGTTTGTCCGTCATATGTACACAAGTCTATCAAATGGTGGCGGCATTAACGACAGTCGCATGGTGGTTCGGTCAGTTTCCGTACATAGTCCGGCGAACGCCACACTCGGAGCTCGGACCGACCTGCGAATTCAGGCTTTGCCACGCCTTTACCGCATCACGCCGACGCCCTGCATCGACTTGACTTCGGCGCCAGGCCATATTTCTTTTATTACTCACTTTGCATAAATTATTTATTATGCAACGATTTTTTTAATTATCATTATTACTATTATCTCCGGTTTGCACTATTTTTTGTGCACAGGAAAATGATCCGGGGACTTCGGCGTCACTCTACCGGTCTGCATTGATCGTGCTATGTCACCACTTCGGCGTGTCAAGCTCTCCGCTTCGCCACCTTGGGACCGGCTTGAGGGATGGAACCTTGCCCCGCATCAAGCTCGGACCACGTCATCAATACCGAACACATTAACCAGCTAAGTCGCTTTCATGCTCAAAGCTTTAATTTCTAACTTGTGTTCGGTTCGACCAAGCATTATACTTTTTTGGAAAAAAGTTGCTTCTAAAAAATTTCCTTGTCCAAACTTTGTTTGTGACGCATAAATTCAAATACCCCGTTTACTTGGGGGCTTCCTTTATGAAGCTTTTCCTGTTGCATATGATTATACTTGTACGGCTTCGTTCCTTGTTCGTGTATTACGCCACAATATGCACCACATTGACTTAAGCGATTTGCAAACTGGGTTGCCTCGCTCCTGTGTTTACCCCTACGTTCCCGATTGTTCGGCTAGGGAGTAAAGGGAGCACCTCTGCGATTGTCACGATCGGGTCACCCGAGCCGGACCTCAGACTGGGTGAAGCCGAAAGCTAGCGCTCTTATAGTTATTCAATGATGGTCGGCACACAACGGAACTCATGAGTACAAAAAATCTATTGCACAAGTCTCATAATAATAATGAGCACCGAAGAAAGGTATCAGTGGGGGTACT
>NW_021258398.1:0-1400 GCF_002162155.2 Triticum dicoccoides | reverse complement strand
CCCAAAGAAAGTGACGTGTGGAAGAAAGTGGGTCGGCCCACTAAAAAAATCACGCTCACTATTTTTGTCCCGTTCCGTTTCGTTGTATTCCCTGGGCACATGTACGCACGTGCTTTAATTTGGAAAAAGGTTTATTTTAAACTCTGAATTTATAGGTGTTCGGCGAAATGAACTTCCAAGTCGAAATCCCGGTCGATTGCACCCTGAACTTTGCAATTCCGTTCTAAATTAAACCCTGACTGCAACCGGGATTTGTCTAGCTGATGGGCCAAGGAGCGGCATGTCAGCAACTCAACGCACAGGCTTGATGCATGACTGGGCCGGCCCACCAACCCGCCGTTGTTTTGTTTCCTTTACCGCGCGACAAAAAAATGTTGAAATTCGACAGCGAGTACCAAGACTCGGTCCCACGACCACGGAGACCAAGAAAGAGCCATTAGCCACTACACCAAGAACAACAACTTGAACATCACTGTTCAGAAATATATAAGAATAGAAAGCAGCGTTGAGATTGGAAAACATTTCTTGAAAATTGCGAGCAGTTTTAAGATGCCACACTTTTTTGTATTCCATATTTTTGGAAAAGTGAAGGTGTTTTGTAATTTTGATTTCAACATGAAACACGAACAAAATTTGCAAACCCCAAACAGATTCCAAAAACGCGAACAATTTTCAAAGAAAATATCTGAAAAACAAACAAATTACGAAAATCACGAACACTTTTTGAGATTGTGAACAGCTTTTAGTATTTTTAGAAAATATATAACGGGAATGTTTTTAGTTTAGCGACAAAAAAGTTAAAACAAAAACTTTTTCAAAATGCGCACAAAATTTGTATTCTACGCATTTTGGAATGCGAACAAAAATGAAAAGGTGGTGGAACATTATTCAAACTTGCGGAAAATATATGATAGCATTTAAAAAAAATATTAATAAATGAACATTTTTGTAATATATGTTGAACAAATTCGGAATAAATATTCAACAATTGTGCGATATACACCGAACAAATTACTAATACAAGATGAACATTTTTTTAAATGAGTGAAATTTTTGGAAATTACTGTGAAGATTTCCTTAATATACGCAATGAACTTTGTATATATACATGAAAAATAAAAAAAGATAATAAAGAAATATTAAATAAAAATATGCACGAATACTTTTTCAATTTTACAGTTTTTTTTTAAATCTATGAATTTTTTTCCCAAATCCGTGGCCTCTTCTTTTGAAAACCCATGAACTTCTTTCAATATTGTTGAACTTTTTCTAAATCCGTGATTTTTTTTTCAAAATTTGTAAACTATTTTTATTTTTGAAATTCTAGTTCACAAGTTTCTTTTTTTTCGATCAAACAGCACCAGCATGGGGTCTCATGTTCGAGCAGAGTTTTTTTTTTT
>NW_021258397.1:0-581 GCF_002162155.2 Triticum dicoccoides | reverse complement strand
TGTTTGCATTATTTCTGCACATACGTCATGTTAAAATGGTTTAATTCATAACTAAATAACCGTATCTCCGTTTTAATTAAACTTTATATGTAAATGTCCATTTTTGCTCTGTTCCTGTTATTTTGCACACTCAGCGCTCACTCGGGCCAAGTCCTCCTGGGCCACTGCAGGTTGCTGCAACCGGCCCGTGCATTTTTTTCCACTATGTGTATTTTGGCACTTTCCAGTGCATTCTTATTCACAGAATTGCCATCATTTTGAATTGTTAATAACTAAATATGCATGCATCCAAACTAATCAAACAATACATGTAAATTGCTTAGAATTTTATCTAGTTTCACAATATCCAACCTTCATCCATGTTAAAATATTTAAACTTGTTGTTTGAATTATTTCTGCACATACGTCATGTTAAAATGGTTTAATTCATAACTAAATAACCGTATCTCCGTTTTAATTAAACTTTATATGTAAATGTCCATTTTTGCTCTCTTCCTGTTATTTTGCACACTCAGCGCTCACTCGGGCCAAGTCCTCCTGGGCCACTGCAGGTTGCTGCAATCCGGCCCGTGCATTTTTTT
>NW_021258396.1:0-699 GCF_002162155.2 Triticum dicoccoides | reverse complement strand
CATTGCGGTCGCTCTCTCGAGCTCCTCTCTTTAGCAGGCTTTCGGGCCTAACTTTGCCGCGCTGCCCTGTGGGCCTGCTCAGCCTTATGGGCCTGTTTGCAGGCCCAAGGTCAGGCAGTTCCACTGGGCAGCGCACAGAGTTTTTGTTTATGTTGTTTTTTCTTTTCTGCTTTATTTATTTTCTTTTATTTATTTCTTAGTAGTTTTATACTGTATTTAGAGTTTCTTTGTGAATATTTAGAGTTGACGACGTGACTTTGAATGGTGCATATTGAACGCCAAAAAATCTGCAGTTGTAATAAGTTTAAAAAAGTGAAGTGCCGGTGTAACAGATGAGTTTTCGTCCGAAATCCTGATATTTCGAACGAGATTGTCCAGTTTGTACAGGAAGTGCATCCAGTTTTTGCCATAACCCTCTCTATTTTTTCGCACATGTTATGTGGGTGAAATGATGATACCATGCCAAGTTTCAACCTTTTCAGAGTTCATTTGTAGTGCTTTTTAATTTCAGGATCATTTAGCTCAAAACAAATTTGTAAATGCATGAAAAATAGCAAATGATGCCAGAAAGGGTTGAAAGTTGATAATGTGGCTTTGAATGGTGCATACTGAACGCAAAAAAAGTCTGGAGTTGTAATAAGTTTAAAAAATGAAGTGCGAGTGTAACCGATGAGTTTTCGTTCAAAACCCTGATACTTC
>NW_021258395.1:0-2092 GCF_002162155.2 Triticum dicoccoides | reverse complement strand
CCCTAAAATCGCCAATCACTGTAACAGTTGTATAAACTAGTACCTTGGGAATACTGAACAACGTCATGCAACCAACATTTTTTGTTTTGTCACGAGCTATTTGTTATTGAGGGGAGTGCTGATCTTTTCACTGTAATATCTTACATATAGAAAAAGTAACCAACCTGCTGGCATCAAGATTCATGCGTAGGAGATGATCTTGATTAAATGTCTATCGGTGTTGACTGTTGATATTTCTTTGTCGAATGAACTGTAATCACTAGTAGTAAAACAACCCTGGAGACAAATCTACAACATCAAATATGTGCTACATATAAAGTACATATCGATGAAGTAGTTGTTGACCAGAGACATCGTTTAACCGATCAAATATTGTTTACCAAGACATAGTGAGAACCATACGTAAGGAAGCTAGAGTCAACCCTCATTTAAACTTAGACCTACACTTTCTTTCAGCTGGGCGACCTGACTGAGTAACATATTGGCTAGAAGCTAGCTAGCTGTACATGAATAATTAAGGCTGGTCACAGTGGGGAGAAACTTAGGAATAACATCACACACTTCAATACAACTTTGCTTATGTGGCACATATTTAATGAAGAGAGAGGTGTTTGTGGTAACTAGCTAAGTTACCGGAACATCACACACTCCAAGAAACAATGAGTCTATAACCTAATAAATACATCGTTGCAAGACACTACATACATGTTCCTACCCACTATGGTGGTAGTAACATTGTCTAGGGAAGTGTGTAAGTTACTAGCTTATGTTCTTATCCATTGTGACCAGCCTAATAATTAGTCAGAGAGTTCTTTGCCACACAAACAGGACGGCACCCCACAAGTGCTCGGTTTCTGTTCACAACCGTAATGTGGAACATGGACAATCTTGAATACATTCCAATCAATGATGCATTGGCCAGTTAGCAGAAAACCGTGTCTTTGCTCCTTGCCCCTGCTTCGCTAATTAGCCCTCACTATATTATATATTATAAGGCTGCTAACAGCCGCCCCTATGTCATGCTCCCTTCGTTCCTAAATATAAGTATTTTTAGATATTTCGCTAAAAACTACATACGGATGTATATAGACATAATATGGTGCACATTCATTCATTCTGCTTCATATGTACTCCCTCCGTCCGGAAATACTTGTCATCAAAATGGATAAAATGGGATGTATCTAGATGTATTTTAATTCTAAATACATCTCTTTTTGTCCATTTTGATGACAAGTATTTTCGGACGGAGGGAGTAGTCCATAATGGAATTTCTAAAAAGACTTATATTTAGGAACGGAGGGAGTATATTATAAAATGTTTGTTCTGAGGGTTACCAGCCAGAGAGTCACCGTTATGACTTATGAGGTGGCTAATAGCCGCCCCTATGTTATATATTATAGACCATGTGTCCTGAGGGTTGCTACGCATGGAGCCATTATGTTATATGTTATAAGGCGGCTAATAGCTTCCCCTAGGTTATATGTTATACTGCGGCTATGTTATATATTATAGAATATGTCTTCTGAGGTTATCAACCAAGGAGCAAATTCTTACTCGTAGTGGCTCCACGGATAGCATATGCCCCTGGTGTGGTCAGTTTTCATCTATTGATCATTTCTTGTTTCACCGGATTTGAGAGAAATTTTATGCTAAAATTACTTCCTGGTTTGTTGGGAGAGATTTTAGGATGGCTACCCTATAGGGATGATCACAGAGTTGTTATCCTGCGGTTTGGTGTGGCAACAATTTGGTAGGCACTTTGAAATATCATGATTAAGTTGATATTTCACGAGTGTTACATCGTCCCACTGATTTAAACAAAAATGGTTTGTTTTATCGAATCATAGTACTCAACAACTCTTTGAAGGTTTCTATTGGAACCGCCAAGCTCTAACCCTAGCTCTCCTCTCTCGCTCGCTGAGCTCGCTCTCTGTATCTGTGGCTCGAACCAACAAAGGAGAAGGAGGAAGAAGGAGAGGACAGGGACACGGCGAGAGTTTCCCAGCGCACGAACGCTGCTTTCCCTGAGCAACTACTCAGGCCGCATCGTTACAACGATCACCATCGCGGCTTTATACCCGGAGCTAGCAAC
>NW_021258394.1:0-2886 GCF_002162155.2 Triticum dicoccoides | reverse complement strand
CGCTGCATGAGTGTGTGCTCCGTGTGTATGCGTTATGTTGTACTCTGTGTTTCTAAAAAAATTGCTCCCCCTCATTTTCTATAATGTTTTTTAGAAATTACCTTGCACCATATAATCGGACTCCTAACATAGTTAACTCCCTAAACCTGACTTTCTAAGACAATACAACACTAATTTCATTGGTACGTAAACCTGCTGACCTTGACCTGCCTGCCGGCCGGCCGGCCGCGACTGCATTTCCGTTGCCTTGGTACAATGTGCTGGCGTCTACAAGACTTCAGAAATTAACAGGAAAATTACTATATGCTCTATTAGAGCGATTCTCCGTTTTAAAGCGTTGCGCCCGTTCAATCATTGCAGGCGGTGGCTTCTTGGCTGCAACAACTGGTGAGTTATCCCAAACACCTCGTCTTGTCCCAGAATTAATACATGAAATCAAGAAAGCAAGTAAACATGTCTTATCATTTACTCCCTCCGTTCCAAATTACTCGGCGCTGAAATGGATGTATCTAGAGCTAAAATACATCTAGATACATCCATACGTGCGACAAGTAATTCAGAACAGAGGGAGTATCTTTCTGAAGGCTGCTTTGTAGTGTCTCCATGTCATGGCCTTGTTTACTTGAATCCGAGTTTGCAAGTGTTCTTCTTACACATGTTCTGGTCAGGTGGCGTTGGCGCTGGAATTAACAAGTTGCGGTTTTTGGCCCGGCAGAGTGATGTCTTAGGATACCAAGTTCCTCCTTTTGTTTCTCCTCTTGAACATCTCAACCTTGTGTTTTAGTACTGAACATGATTGTCCGGTGCCTGAAGTCTGTGCAACAATCAGTGATTGATCCCTCCGGCGTACTCAAATCCTCTTGGAACTTTGAAAATACCACCAAGGGTTACATATGCCGCTTTACTGGTGTAGACTGTTGGTACCCTGGCGAGAACAGGGTTCTCAGTTTACGTATTGGCAACCTAGGACTTGAAGGCCCATTTCCTCAAGGTCTACAGAATTGTTCAAGTGTGACCGACCTGGACCTGTCAAATAACAATTTTTCAGGACCAATCCCTCAGGACATTTCACGGCAGATGCCGTATCTGACATCTCTGGACCTTTCGTACAATAGCTTTTCGGGTTCAATCCCACAGAATATTTCAAATATGACATATCTGAATGTCCTCAACCTTCAGCATAACCAGCTCAGCGGTCAAATTCCACCACAATTCACTTTGCTTACTCGGTTAACTGCAATCAATGTCGCGGACAACTTGTTATCAGGGCCTATTCCTTCTTCACCATAGAACTTTTCGGCTTCGAGCTTTGCTGGTAACCAAGGGCTTTGTGGTGCACCGTTGGATGATTGTCCCCCCCTCGAGGAGGAGATGGAGACCGGTACGAATCAGGCTGCACAGGCTCAACGACCAGTCGAGCATCGGAGCGGCCGTCAGATTCGTCGTGGGGTTCGTGGCGGCCTTCTACTTCCCGCACTGCTTCGTCTGCTCTGAGAGGTTCCGTGCCTAAGTCGTCCGCATATGATTCTGAAACTTTGTCTGGCATAGCTTCCGGAGGCCAAATGAGCACTTCCGGCAGCAAATCTTTTTTAGCTTTGTTCCCTGCAGTAACGATTATCTTAATTCGCATGATAATGCATATGTCAACTCTTCTAGAAAGAGGCAAGGCATCAACTGGCCGTAATTATTTAGGTACCATGTTGACATTTCTAAAGGAACACAGTGAAACTCTACACTTCTGCAGTGCTTTTCTGCCCATTTCCATGCTTTGTCCTTCTTGAACGCATGCACACCTATCGTCTTTTTACTAGCAAGATGTCCCAAGAGAGTACTCCTGAAAGGCTTTGCCCACCAAGCTGGATACCTTTGCGTGTTCCGGTGAAAATTCTTCGGAGACCGAAGGCTCTTGACGCAGGGTTGGTCTCTCTGTCGTGTGCAGCTCACTTATTTCAGTTTCGTTTTCTGTTATTGTGGAGAGCCTGATGCTTCCTGACTGGTTTGTGTCCCGTGCTCATGATCCATCTATGCCGACGGCTTGTCAGCCAGGGATGCCAAGGATGTGCAGAATGTCCCACAAAAAAGTAGGATGTGCAGAATGAACTGGCAGGAGAATGCACCTGCTGCCTTTGTTGGTCTGTTCATCATTGGGTGGTAACAGTGTCGGAAAACAAATCATATGCGTGTCCAAAACGATGAGCTTGTGTACATTCTGGTGTGTATTGAAAATGTCTCCTGGATTCAAACAAGAAAACTTTGTGAAAATGGTTCCAGGGCTTGAGGGAACTGATGAGGATTAATGTGATCTTGTTCATGCTTTACTAAGCCCGGTATCAATGGGAAATGGTAACGTACAATTTTTGATCGATTTGATCCCTCCACTATTGATTAAGCTTTGTTTTAGTCCCCACTTTTCAAAACAAATAAATTTGAACCATAATTTGTGATAGCATATTTACTACCAACCTTACAAAAAGTGGTATGGCTGATCATGTGGCAGTGGTTACGCACTCATGACACTTTAATCATTTAAAATGAACGAATCGTGGAAATAAAAACAATTATAAAGAAGTTAGGGTGGAGTAAGAGAAAACATGAAGAAAACGTCAGAAATGTTCTAGAGAAGTTACAATAACATCTTAGAATTTGAAATCTGAACGAATAAATTAGGAGGTCTACTAGAGCTTACAAGATTCCCGCAAAAAA
Organism: Triticum dicoccoides; assembly: GCF_002162155.2. Lineage (NCBI taxonomy): Eukaryota > Viridiplantae > Streptophyta > Magnoliopsida > Poales > Poaceae > Triticum > Triticum dicoccoides. The sequence continues at coordinate 183 of NW_021258394.1, read as the reverse complement.
AGAACTTACAAGATTCAGAAGCATTCTCATAAAAGGATAATAAAAAACTCATGATCATTCACGCAAATCACCATATTCATGAGTTTACATGGTTGTTCCTCAATATTTCGCGAGTTGTCTCAAATTTCATGTCTTCCTCCAGAATATTTATATATTTTCGTTTTCTTTATCTTGTAAATAAAT
>NW_021258393.1:0-709 GCF_002162155.2 Triticum dicoccoides | reverse complement strand
TGAGAAACTGGGGTGGGGGCGATTCTGGGAGAATCGGCCAAAAGAACTGGCCCAATACCTATTCACACCCAAAATATATTTCTGGCGATATTTACTCTGGCTACAATTCACCATCATTTAGCTATTAAGATCATCTCCTGTGTTGCGTGAAACACCATCTCCATATATAGCTCAGTGTTCTCCTTGACACCGATCTGTCGGCCTAATCCTCTTCTTCCTCATAATTTAGCTCATAGAATATAGTTTTCTTTTCAGGCTACATGTTGGTTCTGATCAAAAGAAGCAATTAGAAAAAAAATGTTAGCTCAAATACATGTTATAGCAAATATATTTCAGAGAACACAAAGACCGCGTTAACAATTAAAAGTGTAAAGATAAATTTTTCGAGGGTATAAAGAGAGAGAATGCTAGAGGATTATTTCTACTTAAGGGGCATCCACATCGCCCCAGCAAGGCCAGGTAATCTCCAAGAATGGAGCTCACCAGCAAGGCTAGCTTCCCCTCCTTGGGCACCTTCACCTTCCCTTCATCCTCCTCTACCCCCACCCCGGATTTCACTTGCCGCTGACGTTTCCCTCCTGCAGCATCTACTGGACTGGAGAGTCTCAAGGCATGCTGCTGCCCTCTTGCCCACTACATGTTCGAGGAAATACACAAACAATACACTATGCGTGCACAAATACTCAAATTCATATGGATATACAAATAC
>NW_021258392.1:0-1361 GCF_002162155.2 Triticum dicoccoides | reverse complement strand
GGAGGAGAGAGAGAGGGGGGATGGGTGGGTGGGTGGGCCCCTTTGTTTCAATGACAAGCGGGCCAGGCCTCACATGCGAAGGGACAGGGGCGGACGAGGACTATGCAGGAAACGTCTGGATGTGTCCGTTTCAGACGCAAATCCAGACCAAGTTTGCGTCCAGGATGGGGCGAGGCGGATCAGAAACGGACGTTTTCTGCAGATGGGGTCGCGCGTTGGGACGTCTCGTATGTCCGTTTAACCCCAAACGGACAACCCTGGACGATTTCGGGTCGCGCGGTGGAGTTGGCTGATACGTCTCCAACGTATCTATAACTTTTGATTGCTCCATGCTATATTACCTACTGTTTTGGACTATATTGGGATTTATTTTCCACTTTTATATTATTTTTTGGGACTAACCTATTAACCGGAGGCCCAGCCCAGAATTACTGTTTTTTGCCTATTTCAGTGTTTCGGAGAAACAGAATACCAAACGGAATGAAACCTTCGGGAACGCGATTTTCTCATCAGATAAGACCCAGGAGACTTGGACCCTCCGTCAAGAAAGCCACGAGGCGGCCACGAGGGTGGAGGGCGCCCTCCCCTAGGGCGCTCCCCTGCCTCGTGGGCCCCTCAAAGCTCCACCGACGTACTCCTTCCTCCTATATATACCTACGTACCCCCAAACGATCAGATACGGAGCCAAAAACCTAATTCCACCGCCGCAACTTTCTGTATCCACGAGATCCCATCTTGGGGCCTGTTCCGGAGCTCCGCCGGAGGGGGCATCGATCATAGAGGGTTTTTACATCATCATCCAAGCCCCTCTGATGAAGTGTGAGTAGTTTACTTCAGACCTACGGGTCCATAGTAGCTAGATGGCTTCTTCTCTCTTTTTGCATCTCAATACAATGTTCTCCCCCTCTCTTGTGGAGATCTATTCGATGTAATCTTATTTTTGCGGTGTGTTTGTTGAGACCGATGAATTGTGGGTTTATGATCCAGTCTATCTATGAATAATATTTGAATCTTCTCTGAATTCTTTTATGTATGATTGGTTATCTTTGCAAGTCTCTTCGAATTATCAGTTTGGTTTGGCCTACTAGATTGGTTTTTTGAACAGTAATTTGTTCATCCACCGTAGAATACTTATGCTCTTGAGAGAAGCCACTAGTGAAACCTATGGCCCCCGGGTCTCTTTCTCATCATATCAATCTCCATCACTTTATTATTGCTTTGCTTTTTACTTTGCCTTTTACTTTTCACTTTGCATCTCTATACCGAAAATACCAAAAATATTATTTATCATCTCTATCAGATCTCACTTTCGTAAGTGACCGTGAAGGGATTGACAACCCCTAAGCGTGTTGGTTGCGTTG
>NW_021258391.1:0-394 GCF_002162155.2 Triticum dicoccoides | reverse complement strand
TCCTCGAGCCGGAGCGCATCCGCGTCGCGTTGGAGCATGCACTACTAGAAAAAGGGCTATAGATGAAATGGATACTAATGACGCACCTGACATGTGGTGCGCCACTACTATATAGCAGTAGCGCACCATGTGCTGGTGCGCCATTAGTGTGGAAAACACTAATGGTGCACCAGACACATGGTGCGTCACTAGTAGCAATTTTTTTTAATTTTTCCAAACATACTAATGGCGCACCCAGGCACAGTGCACCATTACTAGTTCTAACTAGTAATGGCGCACCAGCCACACCGTGCGCCACTACTGTAGTTTTTTTTATTCTTTCTTTTGCAAAACTACTAATGGCGCACGTGGCGCACCAGCCACACAGTGCGCCACTACTGTGGTTTTTTTTTTT
>NW_021258390.1:0-1212 GCF_002162155.2 Triticum dicoccoides | reverse complement strand
GGTGGTATAGATACATTAACCTGATCATGTGCATTTGGATGTTTGTGCACCTCTCGTGACGGTTGTGGTATTTGCAAAGGTGGTGGCACGTCTCCCGCGATCGACAAAGCCCATGAATTGACTCTGGATCCTGTCATGATTAGTAGAACAAGAAACAAAACCCAAAAATAATGTTCCTATAACTACTAGGATGTGGTGGTAAAACGCTCACAGTAAAGCAAATATCAATGTCTTACAAGTTCTTACCATGTAGCAGGCAGTGATCGGCAACCAGCGGTGTCAAGTAACTCCGAATATTGAGTAAAGCGATTGCCAGGGGAGCGTACGTATTGGAGCTGGGTTGGCTATATATGGTAGCAAAAGATTAGCAATAATCAATTCAAAGATGCAATGTTGAACAAACGCTCAACGACGGTACTGTGCTGGTCCTAGGCTAGACCGAACTAGAGACGCGAGCCTAGAACACTAATAAGGTCACGTCGTAGCACAACCAGCATCAATGAAGGATACTAAGTAGCTCTTAACAGCAAGATATAAGTGAAGATCACAACCGCAGTGAAGATAATGATGAAAAACAACTCCCAAGCAGGATATACAACAACTCTCTCTCCAACTTTCCTCTTGAAAAGTTTGAGACAATTTTCTGATAAATTCTTTCAAAGAATGCTACTAACTCAAGCTTTCCAATGCAAAAAGAATCACTCAATTCCGAGTTAATATGAGGAGTCAAAGAATTCTAAAACTGGCCTGAAAAATTGGAACAAGTTGTGTTCACGAACTTCAGAGGGCAAAAAGACCTATTTAGAAGCCGATTTTGAGGTGTCAAATATTGAACTAGCTTCTGCAACTATTTAGATGCGGCTCGTCTCTAGCTTCAATTTGAGTACTCACGGAGCCAAAACGGACTTCGTATGAGGAAGATACACCTGTTTTACTGAACAGTGCGCAAAACAGATTCCAATCCGAATTCAGGTACGAGATTGATTCTAGATAGATTCGATTTTTTTTTTCTCTCCTTTTTTTTTCTCACGCTTTTTTTTTTCATTTTCTTCTCTCTCTTTTTCTTTTTTTTTCTTTCCTTTTTTTCTTTTTTTCTCTCTCTTTTTTTTCTCCCTCTTTCTAAGACAAACTAGATAAGATGCAGATTGGATTAGGCGAAGATGTGAATGACCTCAACTATGATTATGACAATGAACAGTGCGTAGCACGTGG
>NW_021258389.1:0-393 GCF_002162155.2 Triticum dicoccoides | reverse complement strand
AAAAAATACTTAAACAGTTCCAAAATTCACCAAACTGCTCCTGGTCCATAGTTGGAATATTTCCAACATGAAACATTCTAGTTTGGGAATATCTGGGCATTTGAAATATTTTATATAATTTTAAATGCCCAAACTCAAATACTTATGATTTAATTCAAAGACCTTAAGATGACCTAGAAAATTGTGCACCACTTTTGACAGAGGCTCTGAACCAAAACAAAAATGATGAACATTTATGAAGGGCATTTCAGGTTCATTGAAAATATTTTTAGGTTGAACCTATTTGAATTCCATTTGGTGCTAGGGTTTTGGACATCCCCATTTCAAGTTTAAATGAAGTTTAAACATGATGCAGCAACCAAGATAGTCCAAGTGCATAGCAAGGCTAGGGAC
>NW_021258388.1:0-607 GCF_002162155.2 Triticum dicoccoides | reverse complement strand
CGAAAGGGCAAAAACACAAGGCGAGTGAAGTGAGGTGGGCAAAACCACAATTGTTGAAAATATGGGGTCAAATCAGTCGAGCATGACCCAACTAGGGGCACGAATACAATTGTTCCATAAACAAAGGGATTTTTGTATTCATGCCCCTAGTTGGGTGTAGCTAGACTGATTTGCCCCTATTTTTTCAACAATTGCGGTTTTGCCCATCTCACTTCACTCGCCTTGTGTTTTTGTCCTTCCGGGGCGGTTCCGACCAGTGAGCAGTCGCCACATGGCGAACCGTGATTGGTCGGAACTACCCCGAAAGGGCAAAAACACAAGGCGAGTGAAGTGAGCTGGGCAAAACCACAATTGTTGAAAATATAGGGGCAAATCAGTCGAGCGTGACCCAACTAGGGGCACGAATACAATTGTTCCATAAACAAAGGGATTTTTGTATTCGTGCCCCTAGTTGGGTCACGCTGGACTGATTTGCCCCTATTTTTTCAACAATTGCAGTTTTGCCCATCTCACTTCACACGCCTTGTGTTTTTGCCCTTTCGGGGCGGTTCCGACCAGTGAGCAGCCGCCACGTGGTGAACGGTGATTGGTCGGAACTGCCCCGAAC
>NW_021258387.1:0-2121 GCF_002162155.2 Triticum dicoccoides | reverse complement strand
ATGCAATCCTATATTGTGGTAGTCCAAAATTTGCGGCAACCATCATCCCAAGCTTAGCTTGGTAATTCATTGCGACAAGGCGGCTTAGCGCATACTTTCCAAGGAAACCATCTTCGAATTTCAGTACATCTACTACATTTTTCATTAGAACATATTTGGGACTCAGATAGTATCCATAAAGACAACCAACAGTTTGTTGCGTTCATCCTTCAGTGGATCATTGTGCGTTCTGTGCCTGTTTAATCCACTAATGCCTTGGCAAGGAGGCCCCCCACAGAGAGTAAATAGCATAAAACCATCACTTTGAGGGCTAGATTTGCAGAAAACACTGTTACATTTTTGTTGCAGAAAACACCACGTCTTGTGTAATCTTTTTTAGAAATAACTAATTGGCGGATTTGGCTCTGTTGAGCACGATTATGACATATGGGGCCCGCCAGTCAGGCTGATGTGGCACCAAAATCTCACACGGTTACATTGAACTGTTTTGCAGGACATGGGGCCCGCTTGTAAGCATTTCTTCCTACCTTTTCTCTAGTTCTTCGCTTCTTCCTAGTTTCTCTCTCTCCCCCCGAACTAGCAACATGGAGGAGCGCCACCGCCGCCCATCGCCATGGCACCGAAGCTCCAGAAATTCACCGCCGTTAGCCTGCCCTTGCCCGGATCTGGCAAGAACCGAGCCTGTGCCGCCTTCCGTACCTCATATTCATGTTCCCCGCTCCAATCCGAGCTCGGATCCGGCAAGAACCTGGACGGGCGGCACCCAAGGCACAACCTCCGCGCCCATCTGACCATCGACGACGAGAACGACATGGAGTGCCCGGCCCTCTCGGTGGTGTGGTGACTGGTGAGCCTCGAAGTCGAGCTCCGCGGCATCGCCCCCACACAGCGGGGGCACCATGACGACGAAGGGGGGTGGCCCGAGGATGATCTTGTCTGCCGTGTTGCGCCCGTTATGCCATATAGAGATGCAGTAGATCACCGAGCGAGCATAAGGGCGACATCGGCCTTTGCCTCGGCCTGGCGCGGGATGGGCGGCGGCCTCCTACCTCGGCCCCCTACCGCGACCTCCGCACAGCAATGACGACCTCTGCCTCAACCTCGACGTGATAACAATGGCGGCATCTTCTGCCGGGGCCGGTGGCAGGACGAGCAATGGTGGGTTGGTGGAGATAAGGTGAGCACGACCAAATCTTTGTCCTTTTTTTCTTTTAATGGCAGGTGGACCCCACATGGCTTCACACGAGATAACAATGTTAGCAAACTTCGTTGTTACATGTGTGGGGTATAATGTTAAGCGGCACCGCGTCAGCCTGAATGATGGGCCCATCTGTCATAAACACGCTTAACGAAGCCAAATCCGCCGATCAGTGTTTCTTGCAACAAGATTACACAAGACGTGGTGCTTTCTGTCCAGAAAATTTGACGTGTTTTCTGCAAACCTAGCCCTTAAAATGGTGATTTTATACAATTTACTCCCCCACAGATAACATCTACAGAGCCCTTCAAAATTAGAAATATGCATATGTAGATACCACAACAAAATGAACAAGAAAGAACAAAAAAGAGTATTATACTTACAGGTAACAGCAAAATACCCTCCCTAGCTATATCCACTCTCAACGAATTGTTTAATAGACTCAGGAGAATCACTGAAAGTTGTAACAAGCAAAAGGCAATATTAAAAGATTGGAATCAAAATAGAATGTAATGAAAAAGAACTGACCGAAGGCCGTCAATCGGCTCCCATGTATCATCAGCAGGTCCATATCCTTTGCACCTCACCTATAGGAGATCACATATTTTAAAAAATTATACGCTAACGTCCTAGGAAACAACCGTAGAATAATACAAAGAAGGTACAATACAATATCAATTCTGTAATATATAAGAACCTTGCATAAGAGCATCTCCAACAGGTGCAAAAAAATTCGCGCCCTTAAATAGTTTTAGTGCGCACTGTAGCACTATTTGTGCGTCGTACATAAAATTGCTTTAACAGATGCCCAAAAACGCGCCCCCAATAAAACACGCAGTGTAAATTGTGAAGCGCGCGCAATCCGGCGCCTCAAATTTGCAGCTTTTGATAGCGTTTTTCAGCACGCGCCCAACCCTTTTTTG
>NW_021258386.1:0-393 GCF_002162155.2 Triticum dicoccoides | reverse complement strand
TTTTTCTCGTGAGCGCAAAGTTTCTGTTTTCCAGCAGAATCAAATTAACTCGTATCATAGGTTATCCTATAGGTTCTACTTAGCACAAACACTAAATAAAACAAGAAAACACATCTAAACAGAAAGTAGATGCAAAATTTATTAATAAACAGGAACAAAAACAAAGAACACAAAGAAAATTGGGTTGCCTCCCAACTAGCGTTATTGTTTAACGCCCCAAGCTAGGCATAAAAGTAAGGATAGATCTAACTAGTGCCATCTTTGGCACTTGGTTCATAAGTAGCTCGCATGATAGATTCATAAGGTAATTTGATTTTCTTTCTTGCAAAGTGTTCCATTCCTTTCCTTAATGGAAATTGGAATCTAATATTCCCTTCCTTCATATTAATAACC
>NW_021258385.1:0-898 GCF_002162155.2 Triticum dicoccoides | reverse complement strand
GGGTCGTGGTTACTTCAAAAAATATAGTACTTGCAAATCCCTGGATAGTAGATAAATCAAAAGATGATGGGATTCGTGTATGTAATAGACTGCATATCGATCATGTTCAATGCGGTTGTCTCCATAGACGCACGGTCTTCTTGTTTCTCAGGCCCCATATTCCCTAATGAGCTTGCACATTTTTCTTCTGTTCTTTTACTCAGTCACTCGTATTTTTGGTTCATGATCCGCTCGTTCTGAATGTGTGGTAGTAAACGTTGTAGCTGTTGTGGAGATTGGTCCTTTTATTGTGTTTAGACAAAGCGGTATATATGCACACATGACAAACAACAAGTATTATTACACATTAATAGTTGGATCAGGATGAGTCACCTTTGTTGTCCTTGCCTTCTTATTAAGCTTAGAACCACACACATGAAACTGCAAACTGAAGCAATAGAAAGTAGTCTAGAAACATGGACCATAAATAATCATGATAAAATCAAACGCAATATCAGAACCTCTTAAGTCTTTGTATTCATCTTTGCCCTTGGCATCTAGCTGTCCGTTATGCTCTTCAGAACTACAAAAGCGCAAAAGCTCGATTTTTTTGAGAGCTAGTCAGAGAGCACTTGCATTCCTAACAACTGGAAACATGCCTTTACACAATTATTTGGGCGCACACTGACAAAGAAGCACTACTAATATGTCAAATGGTGATGTAAGTTGTAAAACTTGTCCACAAGGTGTTTTGACTCTGCGTGAACTCGACGTATAGCTTCGAAGTGCGTGGACCTGTTGAACTAAGGTATACAAGTTGGAGGATCATGAACTAGTATAGAAATGATCTTAAGCAATGTACACCAATGGCACACCAACAAAGATACACGACATTGATATTTGCCGAAAATACTGATGA
>NW_021258384.1:0-690 GCF_002162155.2 Triticum dicoccoides | reverse complement strand
TTACGAATATTGGAACATTTATTGAAACTTGTGAATTTATGAAAAGTGAAAAAAGAGTCTGAAAAAACGAAAATTAATGAGATCAACTTTTGCAAAATAGAAAAATGAAAAGGAGAGGAAAACTAATGAAGAAACAATGATAAAAGAAAAAAATAAAAACATGACCAAAACAAAAAATATAAGAAAAAGTATCCTAGCTACTTCGGCCAGCTCATCGCGGTTTGTTCATTGTCGAGGTTAGAATCCCAATGGCAAGTCGATGGTGGACACGCAATTGGGACAAAAAAGGTCGGGCCCCACTTGCATGTCAAGTTTGGACTTGCAACTAGGACAAAAGAGGATGGGACCCAGTTGCGAGTCAAGGGTGGACTTGCAACTGGGACGAGAAAAAGTCAGGCCCCAGTTGTGGCTCGACGGTGGACTTGCAACTGGGACAAAAAAGGTCGGGCCCTAATTGCAAATCGAGTGTGGACTTGCAATTGGGACTAAAAAACTCGGTGCCATGTTGCGAGTCGAGTGTTGAGTTGCAACTTGGATAAAAAAGGTTGGGTCCTGGTTATGAGTCGGGGTGGACTTGCAGTTCGTACAAAAAAATGTTGGGCCCCAGTTGCGAGTCAAGGGTGGACTTGCAACTATGACAAAAAAATGTTGGGCCCCAGTTGCGAGTCAAGGGTGGACTTGCAACTATGA
>NW_021258383.1:0-642 GCF_002162155.2 Triticum dicoccoides | reverse complement strand
TCTGTCTTCCTCTTGAAGATCCATTTATTTTCTATGGCTTGCCGATCATCGGGCAAATCCATCAAAGTCCATACTTTTGTTCTCATACATGGATCATATCTCAGATTTCATGGCCTCAAACCATTTTGCGGAATCTGGGCTCATCATCGCTTCCTCATAGTTCGCAAGTTCGTCATGGTCTAGTAACATGACTTCCAGAACAGGATTACCGTACGACTCTGGTGCGGATCTCACTCTGGTTTACCTACGAGATTCGGTAGTAACTTGATTTGAAGTTTCATGATCATCATCATTAGCTTCCTCACTAATTGGTGTAGGAGTCACAGGAACAAATTTCTTGATGATCTACTTTCCAATAAAGGAGAAGGTACAATTACCTTATCAAGTTTTCTACTTTCCTCCCACTCACTTCTTTCGAGAGAAACTCCTTCTCTAGAAAGGATCCATTCTCAGCAACGAATTTGCCTTCGGATCTGTGATAGAAGGTGTACCCAACATTTTTCTTTTGGGTATCCTATAAAGACGCACTTCTCCGATTTGGGTTTGAGCTTATCAGGTTGAAACTTTTTCACATAAGCATTGCAACCTCAAACTTTAAGAAACGACAACTTTGGTTTCTTGCCAAACCACAGTTCATAAGGC
>NW_021258382.1:0-1682 GCF_002162155.2 Triticum dicoccoides | reverse complement strand
GTGGCCCCCCTCACGGACGGCGATGACACGGTAGTAGACGTTCTGCGGTAACGATGCGGCGTCAATATTACTAAATACTCGGAGCGCGATAAAATCATGAGTTTTCTTGCACGACGTGGGCACATGTGCTATAGGAACGATGGTATTTTTTCATAAATTTTGGTGATGGAGAAGTATCTGAAAAATTCCCTCTATGCGGATTACCCTTCGCGCGTCTACGGCTGTGGCCGGCGGCCTCCGGGGGCTAGCATGCCGCCAAATCTTGCGTAGGCGGCCTCTCACAAGTCTGGAAGTGTTGTGGCGGTTGCAAACGCCCGGCACGTGTGTCCGGGGTGTGCCCCCCCTCACGGACGGCGCCGCCGCCGGCACCTGGAGGGGGGAATCGGACACGCCGGGTCTACACGGAGGGGATATTGCTGTGGGTCTGGCCCGGATATTGCTCCAAAGTGTTCCTATGGGCTGACCTAACACAACCGGGTGGGGAGGTCCACTGGTCAAATCCCGTCCGTGCAAAGTCAAAGGCTAGATCCCGTGGTCAAACGCTATAGGTTTAGGCGGGACGGGGGCACTGGGGGGAGGGGGGGGTAGCAATGCCACCGGAGCGTCGCACCGGGCCCTCATACATGCGGGGTGGTGTGGTGGCATGTCCGAAGAGGCGGGACGCGTCTCCGGGGCGTGCCCCCCCCCCTCACGGACGGCGATGACACGGTAGTAGACGTTCTGCGGTAACGATGCGGCGTCAATAATACTAAATACTCGGAGCGTGATAAAATCATGAGTTTTTTTGCACGACGTGGGCACATGTGCTATAGGAACGATGGTATTTTTTCATAAATTTTGGTGATGGAGAAGTATCTGAAAAATTCCCTCTATGCGGATTGCCCTTCGCGCGTCTACGGCTGTGGCCAGCGGCCTCCGGGGGCTAGCATGCCGCCAAATCTTGCGTAGGCGGCCTCTCACAAGTCTGGAAGTGTTGTGGCGGTTGCAAACGCCCGGCACGTGTGTCCGGGGTGTGCCCCCCCTCAGGGACGGCGCCGCCGCCGGCACCTGGAGGGGGGAAACGGACGCGCCGGGTCTACACGGAGGGGATATTGCTGTGGGTCTGGCCCGGATGTTGCTCCAAAGTGTTCCTATGGGCTGACCTAACACAACCGGGTGGGGAGGTCCACTGGTCATATCCCGTCCGTGCAAAGTCAAAGGGCTAGATCCCGTGGTCAAACGCTATAGGTTTAGGCGGGACGAGGGCACTGGGGGGGGGGTAGCAATGCCACCGGAGCGTCGCACCGGGCCCTCATACATGCGGGGTGGTGTGGTGGCATGTCCGAAGAGGCGGGACGCGTCTCCGGGGCGTGCCCCCCCCCCTCACGGACGGCGATGACACGGTAGTAGACGTTCTGCGGTAACGATGCGGCGTCAATATTACTAAATACTCGGAGCGCGATAAAATCATTAGTTTTTTTGCACGACGTGGGCACATGTGCTATAGGAGCGATGGTATTTTTTTCACAATTTTCGGTGATGGAGAAGTATCCGAAAAATTCCCTCTACGCGGATTGCCCTTCGCGCGTCTACGGCTGTGGCCGGCGCCTAGCATGCCGCCAAATCTGCGTAGGCGGCCTCTCACAAGTCTGGAAGTGTTGTGGCGGTTGCAAACGCCCGGCACGTGTGTCCGGGGTGTGCCC
>NW_021258381.1:0-2323 GCF_002162155.2 Triticum dicoccoides | reverse complement strand
ATTTAATCTTGATATTTTGTATCTGCATTTACATTTTTAGTTCTGCATGAAATAGGTGTCAGTATAGCGTGTGCAGAAGTACGTGCGACGCGTACGAGCTGGTGGTTTCAGCCAAGAAAAATCATATATGGCGAGAGGCCGATGTGCCGTGCGAAGCGGTGCTGCATGAGGCAACGGGCTGCACAAGTTATCTGGCCGGAAGCTGCGTGAGTTGTGGAGAACGGGCAAGTAGCTAGTGGTTTGTTACAGTGCATGCATGAAGTTAGTTGAGCTAGGCGTGGGTTAGTGCATGGTCGTGTTGTTAGTGGCCGAGGGTTATGGCCAGGTTATGTGCGTGCGTGTGTACTACTTAAGAGTTGTAAGCATGTTTTTTTCTTTGACAAGAGAATAGAGAGAAAAAAGGCCGGCGGCTGTGTGAGGCAGCTCGGCACCAAATACTTGTGTTTCCATTGATGTGTGTGTTGTGAGAAGCAACACCGAGAGGAAGAAGAGGGGTTGAGAGATTCAGCCCCAACAGTATGTGCAAAATTATAGTACTCCCGGAGACCCGTTGTCAACAAGTATATATATGAAAAATTATAATACCCCGAAGACCAGTAGGGAAGAGCTAGACTCTGCCCTCTGTCACTACATCACCGAGACAAAGTAGCTGTCTCTGCCCTCTGACTATATCACCGAGAGAAACCAGCAAGATCTAACTTCTGCCCTCTGTCAACACAACCCAATAGGCAATTCCACCTTAGCTCTAAATATCGCGTTATAAAGACGAATAACTCGATCGGTAGAGCTAATCTTCCCAGTTTCTTTGTATCCACGTTCGTATTATGTACAAATTGCATTAATAAATAATTAATAAACAACCAGGGATCATCTCTCACATCTTGTAGAAGAGCTGCTCAGCCGCAAGAATGAAGTAAGACCAAGGAAGATGAATTAGAAATACAGAAACAGTAAAAAGCAAGCCTTGTTGTCAAGGCAAACAACAACCCCTAACAAAATTGTCTTTAATTTCAAAATATTTTGCCAATCCGTCGAGAGCTAGACCGTGCATCCAGCAACAACTTTAACATTGTTTACACAGGAAACAAACCACCAAGAATGAGAGAAGAACCAGGTTCATTTCTCTAGCACTACATCACAGAGACAGACTCAACTGGAGGATCAACATCTGAGGTCTAAGAAAAGAACAAGAGCTTCACAACTCTGCATCCAGTACTCACTATCACTATGTGTTGTAGATTATGTATGTAGGCACCAACTAAATGTACCCATTCCTTGTATGATCTACTTTGTCACGAATCAAGTCTTCAAAGGACTTATCAAAGATTACAAAAAAAACTAAATAGCTTATCGATCCATGTGGCGGGGCGTGCCGCCGCGCACTACCCGCTAGTTTATACTAGGGACCCAGGGTCCTGACAGACATTCAGAAGGTCGTTCCGTCCGCACATTGTTAGGATGTACCTAATCAATGCACACATGCCATCTTTGAAGACATCACGGTGTTGGTTTTGGAGAAGGGAATTCAGGCATTTGTATCCGAAGGCTCTATTTTTAGGTCAAGTTCTATTAAGGTGGTTGATGCCTTGATTTACTAGCAGTGGTATAACATATCTCGTGCACCAAAGAAGTGACATAAAACAGAACTAGTTCTGTCTCCGTGGACAAGTAGTGGTGTAATAGGTTGTAATTAATGTGTTTGAACTTTTGCAATGGCTTTTGCAGGGCAATTCTCGAGGGAAATATGTATGAGAACTTTTGGTCTGCGCTTTGTTGACTTAGGTACTATTATAACACGTGCTCATTTCAGACTAGAGGTGACGGATTTTATTTTTTATTTTTTTTGGATTTCTCATGAGATGAATGCCACTTTAATCTTTTGTTTGGAGATGCTCTAGTGTTTTTCTTTTGTACAACCTATCCTAGAAGCTGCTAAGCGTGGGAACTGATTTGGATTGCATGACTAGCAAGTCAATTTCTTTTCCAGAGAAGGATTGGTCCCTGTCCATTGGTTAGGGATTGGGTTGTGGATACATACGTCGTAGAGAGAAAACGTCCATAATAGGGAGGTCGTGCCTAGGAGAGAGTAGTAGGAAGAATTTAGAATTTCCAATTTTTCTCATGTTAGAAAAAATAAATCCCATTTAGCTCATTCATTTTTACTTTATGGTTACGTAATATGTCAGAAGCAAAAAAACTTGAAACTATCTTTTGTTTTCACCCCCTTCAATCACAACCTTGACATTGCTCGTTGTTTCCTATAGAAAACATTTTCTCTCCTTGCATGTTCAAAGATCAAAATGATAATACGCCTAAGTGCTAA
>NW_021258380.1:0-1044 GCF_002162155.2 Triticum dicoccoides | reverse complement strand
TTAATTTCAGAAGCAACACTAGATGGTTTATTATTAGGCTTCATTTGTTGCTCAAATTCTTTTGCCACAATCTGATTTTCACTCTTATTCTTCTCCTGTTTTGCTTTATTAGCTCTATTAATATCATCTTTCAAAATGGAATCAGGAGTCATAGGAAGCAAAGTAATATTTTTATCCTTATGAACAAGAGTATAGTGATTGTTTCTACCATGGTGTACAGAGTTTTTATCAAATTGCCATGGTCTACCAAGTAATAAGGAACATGCTTGCATAGGTACCACATCACAATCAACATAATCAGCATATGTAGAGATACTAAAATGCACACGAACAGTACGTGTTACCTTAACCTTGCCGCTGTTGTTGAACCATTGGATGTAGTAAGGATGTGGATGTGGTCTTGTGGTGAGAGAAAGCTTCTCCACCATCTCCATGCTAGCCAAGTTGTTGCAGCTCCCTCCATCTATTATGACGCGCACAGAACGTTCCATCACAACTCCCTTGGTATGGAACAAATTGTGCCTCTGATTTTGCTCAGCTTGTGTGACCTGCACACTCAAAACACGTTGAGCAACTAAACATTCATACCTGATGAGGACATCAATACAATTGTTACACCCACAGCCCCTGCTGCTATACATACTGGACCAATTACTAGAGCTCGTGCACGCCAACTAAATTACCAGGTACTTTCGTTTCTTGGTAATGATTCTAATGTTCATGAGAATATGATGCTGCCTAAATTGGATACATTTGTTTTGCTTACAAATGAAGGGCCTAGCTTGGAGAAGGATGAACATTGGAGCAAGAACAAGCATGGAGATGATGGCATGCGCAAGGGAAACAAGAACGGAGTTACAAGTGATGATTTCAGGACTTTGAAGCCACCATAATGGGTGCATGAAGCCTTGGACGAAATATACAAGACGCCACTTCATAAATTTCGTCCCGAGGCTATTTTAGGTGCTGCGTCACCTTATTATTGGGCCAGGCCCATGTAATTTCGAAATACATAAGTATAGGCTATTTTTAGAGTCCGTATGT
>NW_021258379.1:0-417 GCF_002162155.2 Triticum dicoccoides | reverse complement strand
TTTTTCGGTCATTTACCTAATTGTTTAGAGAGCTAAATGACCGTGAAATAGAAAATCACTACAAAATGAATTCTGAAAATGTTGAAACTTGGCATGGTATCATCATTTCACCCGCATAGCATGTGCGAAAGAGTAGAGAGGGTCACGGCAAAAACTGGACGCACTTCATGTACAAACTGGACAAACTCTTTCGGAGTATCAGGGTTTCAGACGAGAACTCATCTGTTACACCGGCACTTCAATGTTTTTTAAACTTATTTCAACTCCGGACTTCTTTTGTGTTCAGTATGCAGCATTCAAAGCGACATCATCAATTTCCAACATGTTCTAACATCATTTGTTGTTTTTCGGTCATTTACCTAATTGTTTAGAGAGCTAAATGACCGTGAAATTGAAAATCACTACAAAATGAATTCT
>NW_021258378.1:0-598 GCF_002162155.2 Triticum dicoccoides | reverse complement strand
AGACCATGAAATTGAAAAGCATTTGAAATGAACTCTCATAAGGTTCCAAGTTGGCATGGCATCATCATTTCACCCACATAGCACGTGCAAGAAAGTAGAGAGGCTTATGGAAAAAACTGGATGCACTTCGTGTACAAAACAGACAATCTTCTTCGAAGTATCAGGGTTTCATACGGAAACTCGTCTGTTACAAAGGGATTTCATTTTTTGAACTTATTTGAACCCCCTTGTTTTTATGTGTTCAAAATGCACCATTCAAAGCCACATCATCAATTTACCACCTTTCTGACTTCATTTGTTATTTTTCATGCATTTACTGATTATTTTGAGCAATAAGACCATGAAATTAAAAAGCATTTGAAATGAACTCTGAAAAGGTTCGAAGTTGGCATGGTATCATCATTTCACCCACATAGCATGTGCAAGAAAGTAGAGTGGCTTACGGCAAAAACTGGATGCACTTCATGTACAAAACAGACAATCTCCTTCGAAGTATCAGGGTTTCATATAGAAACTCGTCTGTTACAAAGGGATTTTAATTTTTTTGAACTTATTTGAACCCCCTTATTTTTCTGTGTTCAAAATGCACCATTCAAAG
>NW_021258377.1:0-443 GCF_002162155.2 Triticum dicoccoides | reverse complement strand
ATCAGTAAGGACAGAGAGAGTTTCAGACTTATGTTTCATAGGGAACGTCCAGACGTAGTGACTGAAATCATCGATCACAACTAAGTAAAATTGATAGCCTGAGATGCTTACAACGGGAGATGTCCATACATCAAGATGTAAAAGCTGGAAAGGAAAAAAGCTAGTGGTGCTAGATGACTGAAACGGAAGTCTAGTGTGCTTGCCCAAGCGACATGCATGACAGAAGGGTGGCTCGCGGCTGAACTCCAGGTGCAGATCATCAGCGAGGGCGCGAAGCGAGGTAGCACCGGGATGCCCAAGGCGTTGGTGCCACAGGTCGGTCGCAGCGACGCCGGCAAAGATGCACAAGGAGGGGAGTTTGGGCCGCACAACAGGGTAGAGGTCGCCGTCGGAATCACATCGGAGAATCACCACCCTGGTTCGAAGGTCCTTTACAGAAAAGC
>NW_021258376.1:0-1183 GCF_002162155.2 Triticum dicoccoides | reverse complement strand
ATCTCAAAGAGCACATTATTTCATCTCATTGCATCATTTTCATTTGGGTTCATCTTGATGCTCGAAATGTTGTTGGAAGAATGCTATTTGAGATAATTGTCAGATCTGCTGCTCCAATTAGATATTTGTCATTTTGCCATGATTATTGTGTGCATGATATGCCCCTGAGCTCTACATGAGTTTTGTTATATGTTTTGCCATCTATCCAGAGGTGCAACCCATGTATTTTTGTGATGTGTGTGGTGACTAGCACTAGCTTGCAAAGTGGTGCATTCGTTAATGCTGATTTCAGGGACTTAGCATTTCCACCAAGTCCTTGGACTGTTTATCTCATTATGCCATATGTTCATGTTGTTTCCTAGTGATCCGTGCCTCTTTTGAGGATGATCATTAAGGATGTTTTATTAATCTTGTAGTTCTCTATCTATCCATGTCTTTATTTGTAATTATGGAGCACCCTATCTTGAGTCAATCGAGCTCTACTTTTGTCATTTCGTGAATCTATTCAGATTGTCTACTTGTTAGCAATTTTGCCGAGGATGTTGTAGTTGATCCGTGCATGCTATGTTATTGTTCTTGCCATGTGTATCTTGTATAATGTGTATTCTTGATGGGTGCATGCTTAGATTGTCATGACTTGCTCTGTAGTGAGTGCTTTTCGAAACTAGATCGCATGGCTATGATTGGACGAACTTTTTTGTGTGCAAATTAGTCTTCGTTTGGTGCAACAGTTTAGCTGTCGATGTACAACTTTCTGATAGTAGATGTGCAACTTTTTCCTTTAACTGTGGACATGTAGTTTTCACTAATGGCACCTCCCCATACTACTCTCTTACAATGAAATGTGCAATTCTGTCTGCTGCATAGTTAAAAAAATTACAATTTCATTCAAATGAAATTTGAACCAGATTCAAATTCCTTGCTAAAAACCTATTCTAAACCAATCCAAAAATTCTAAAAGTTTGCCATCACCTTTGTCTTGCATCGGTACCTCACCACAAAAAAATTCATAAATTCTAAAAATGCCCAAAGCCATCTAGCATTTCATCAAACACCCTCTATATGCACTGTTCATATCTGTAAAAAAATCAGAAATTTCAGAAAATTGAAAATTGGACAGCGTGTTGCTGCTGCTCCACTCCTTCTCCTCTTCTTTTGCTCTTCAATGCGTCGGGGCCGGTGG
>NW_021258375.1:0-1114 GCF_002162155.2 Triticum dicoccoides | reverse complement strand
GTAGGGATGTAGGTGGGGTGTACGGTGTCGCGACGAACCTCGTGATGCGAGCCGCCGGCCCCCACCTCTTTATATAGTGCAGGTGACAGGGGCCCGTCAACCATAGTGGGTTGAGCGCCCCCGATCAGGGCGCAGATCTAAGGGCCCGGTGGGCCGTTGGGCCCACACGATGGAGATCATCCTAACATTCTCCCCCCTTGATCTCAACTTTTACTTTTGACCTTATACTTTTACTTTACTCGTTTCATAACAGATCAATACATAGAACATGTTTCATCATCACAGCTCAATTGCCGATAGAATTAGACAGCCACAACGTATCTCTCTGTTTTGAAACAAATTCTTTAACCTTTGGCCCTTTTATTGTCCGGAAATTTTAGACTATACCATAAAACCCATGTCGACTGTGTGTTCTCTGAACACATTGGGCGGTAAGCCTTTAATAAGCAGATCTGCAAACACTTGTCTGTTGCTTTTATGCTTCAAGCATTCCTACATAATTCCGGACTTTCTCCTTTACAACGCATAACTCTGTGTCAGTGTGTTTGGCATCAACACTTGACTCGTTGTCATAGGAGCGAAAGACTTAAAATAGTTTATCGCTGTTGTCAACCATTATCAACTCCGGGTACAGGTCTTCGTAACCATTTTGCCTGTCCCTCAGCCTCATATCAAGCTATAACATATCTTTGCATCACATTGATGATAATTGTTTCATTCTTTGGAGCTTTTCCACACAAAAAACCTCCAAGTATGAAAGTTAGCGACAATTGTGGATTTCGCTATACATTTCACAAGTCATGTCTTTGTACTCACAATCTTTTGAGAGCACTTATTTATTTCAGCTTGAGGCCGATATCATTGACTCCATTCCAGTGATCTATATATGGACTGGACATTGCCAAAACAACCCGGATATGTGAACTGTGTCAGGGTAATGTATTGAGCTTCCAACAACTGAAGCATATGGTACCATATCCGTTTTCAATCTTTTCTCATCAAATCTTGGAACACCATAGTTTCCAGTTCCATTACCCTTGACTATAAGAACAGGTGTAGATTTTCTCGCATGCATACTTTAGAGACCTTTCTTAGCATGTCCATTCGACATCCC
>NW_021258374.1:0-393 GCF_002162155.2 Triticum dicoccoides | reverse complement strand
GCTTAATCTGTAGTCCCTGTTTCGAGTTGCAAATGTTACCAACAGAACCAGTATCAAATACCCAGGTGCTACTGCGAGCATTAGTAAGGTACACATCAATAACATGTATATCACATATACCTTTGTTCACCTTGCCATCCTTCTTATCCGCCAAATACTTGGGGCAGTTCCGCTTCCAGTGACTAGTCTGCTTGCAGTAGAAGTAGTCAGTTTCAGGCTTAGGTCCAGGTTTGGGTTTCTTCTCTTGAGTAGCAACTTGCTTGCTGTTCTTTTTGAAGTTCCCCTTCTTCTTCCCTTTGCCCTTTTTCTTGAAACTAGTGGTCTTATTGACCATCAACACTTGATGCTCCTTCTTGATTTCTACCTCCGCAGCTTTCAGCATTGCGAAGAGCT
>NW_021258373.1:0-878 GCF_002162155.2 Triticum dicoccoides | reverse complement strand
AGAAACATTTAGTATGTCGGGAAACCTGGCAATCCGGTCATATTGCTCGAACAGACAAAATGTGTTTGGGGAGTTATGTTATATTACTGCTTAGCATAAGGAACATCTTCCAAGGAAAATAGTTCTGGTAGGCATTCCTTTCCATGGGTCGACATGGTTAAGTATGCATGCCTAGGCTTGTACTCAAATTACGGACGTCCTATTCTATATTTGTTTGCAGACGCAAAATAGTCCGTCGTTCTTTTCCGACCAATTATTCCCTTAAGAATGCTAGCTTTTGGCTTCACCCATCCGAGGTACAGGTCTGGATAACCCGGTTGTAAAAATCACAGAGGTACTCCCTTTACACCCTAGCCGAACAATCGGGAACATAGGGTATAAACACAGGAGCGTGGCAACCCAGCTTGGCAAAAACTTAAGTCGTAGAGGTGCATATAATGGGAAAAGATGTATAAATCAATCGACATAGACAATGTAAGCTGTAAGCTTTTAGTAAAAAGCTTCCTTAAAGAAGCTCCCAAGTATAATGGGGTGTATACATTTAAAGATGTGTACCCATAATAGTACGGTAGATCCGAACACTCCCTGGGATGTAAAAAGGAAAAACAAATAAGGAGAGGGGGAGGGAAAACCCTAGTCAAATTAAAATATAAAGAAGTTGAACTATGCGTAAAATCTTAGGAGTCGCGTGGACTTCCATGGGTTAGGCTCAAGGCGATTATCCACTTCACTGCGAAGGCAATAGGATCTTCCTGTAAGGACTTCATCTATGATGAAGGGGCCTTCCCATTTTAGTTTAAGCTTGTCCTTTTTGTTTCCCGGGAGGCGTAAAACAAATTCTCCGACATTGTATGTCCTAGCCCGCACTTCCCTACTTT
>NW_021258372.1:0-11052 GCF_002162155.2 Triticum dicoccoides | reverse complement strand
CCTCTCGTGACGGTTGTGGTATTTGCAAAGGTGGTGGCACGTCTCCCGCGATCGACAAAGCCCATGAATTGACTCTGGATCCTGTCATGATTAGTAGAACAAGAAACAAAACCCAAAAATAATGTTCCTATAACTACTAGGATGTGGTGGTAAAACGCTCACAGTAAAGCAAATATCAATGTCTTACAAGTTCTTACCATGCAGCAGGCGGTGATCGGCAACCAGCGGTGTCAAGTAACTCCGAATATTGAGTAAAGCGATTGCCAGGGGAGCGTACGTATACACGGTGTAGAAATATGTGGAGCTGGGTTGGCTATATATGGTAGCAAAAGATTAGCAATAATCAATTCAAAGATGCAATGTTGAATAAACGCTCAACGACGGTACTGTGCTGGTCCTAGGCTAGACCGGACTAGAGACGCGAGCCTAGAACACTAATGAGGTCACGGCGTAGCACAATTAGCATCAATGAAGGATACTAAGTAGCTCTTGACAGCAAGATATAAGTGAAGATCACAACGGCAGTGAAGATAATGATGAAAAACAACTGCCAAGCAGGATATACAACAACTCTCTTTCCAACTTTCCTCTTGAAAAGTTTGAGACAATTTTCTGATAAATTCTTTCAAAGAATGCTACTAACTCAAGCTTTCCAATGCAAAAAGAATCACTCAATTCCGAGTTGATATGAGGAGTCAAAGAATTCTAAAACTGGCCTGAAAAATTGGAACAAGCTGTGTTCACGAACTTCAGAGGGCAAAAAGACCTATTTAGAAGCCGATTTTGAGGTGTCAAATATTGAACTAGCTTCTGCAACTATTTAAATGCGGCTCGTCTCTAGCTTCAATTTGAGTACTCACGGAGCCAAAACGGACTTCGTATGAGGAAGATACACCTGTTTTACTGAACAGTGTGCAAAACAGATTCCAATCCGAATTTAGGTACGAGATTGATTCTAGATAGATTCGATTTTTTTTTCTTTTTTTTTTCTCACGCTTTTTTTTTCATTTTCTTCTCCCTCTTTTTCTTTTTTTTTCTTTCCTTTTTTCTCTCTTTTTTTTCTTTATCTTCTTTTTCTCCCTCTTTCCAAGACAAACTAGATAAGATGCAGATTCGATCAGGCGAAGATGTGAGTGACCTCAACTATGATTATGACAATAAACAGTGCGTAGCACGTGGTGGAAATTGGTGGATTGGATGGTGGACAGCGGATGTGATAATGATGCAGCGGCTGCGTGACTAATGTGAACAGAACTCGAAACTCTAAAGGAACTAGACACTAAGACCAGCAACTCGACACGACGATGCAACCGATAATTCAACTATGCAAGCAATGAAAAGAAAATTGCAAAGGCTCAGACTGGCTTGGACCAAGGATGAATAGATCTAACTCTTTTTTGTGGCTTTTTCTTGGACAATAGGTAAGAAAATAAATCTAATCTAGGAAAACTGGAAATTCTCACCGAGCAACCTGAAAACTGATACCACTTGATAGAGGCGGGGTGTCCCGATCTTTCGATGAGATGATAACTATCGATTTGGTGGAGACGACTTTGACGATCCGACTACAAACATGCACGACGTTGCGCCTTAGCAATCGCTAAACCAATCTCCTGAGGTTACTGATGATGCCGGAAGCACGGTCAGCCTGACCACGAAGGTCTATTCCTGCAAGCAATCGAAGAACGAGCAAGAATATGATAAAGCAATCTGAATATTACAAATATATATGAGGTATTGATAATGGTGGGGATCCGTAAGCGGTCTTGGTCTGGTCGTTGGACACAAACGAAGTACACGAAGTTGCAATGGCTAACTTTTAACTAAACAAATCCCAAGGAAAAGCTACTAGATGGATCTACTTATATAGGAGCAAGGGGTGGCGGCCAAGGAGGTGGGAGGACGTCCCAAGGCAGCCTAAAACTAAATCTAGGTCGTACAAGGCCAATGGGCCCAAGTGGAGGTGATGTAACACCTTTGGACTTGTAGTTTGACTCGGATTCTGCTGCAACATCAGATTGTTTCGTCCACAACTCAACGCTCCGGACGAATTTGAAGGTGATTCCAATTGGGTTGGAAAGTGCACGAAATCTAGTTTCCAACAAAAAAAGAATCACCCAATTCGGAGTCCGTATGAAAAACTTGTGTGCGTTTTGAGTCAGGTGTGTCTGTGCAGTCCGAATCTGAATCCAGAACGTGAGAGACTTGGACTCTATCTTCTCTTGGGCCAAAAATGACGTGAGAGAACTTTTTGGACAGCAAATAAACATCTCTTTCTTCCTTATCTTCATATGTGGATTGTACAAATGTCCCATACACCTGCAATTAGACAAAACACAAAAGTGTGTGAAGTATTTTTGTTCTGGATAACATAAATAGATTATTGAATAGTTTGCACTAGAAATCACCTTACAAATATGCATATATGCAATATTTTTGGTCATATCCAAGGTAGTCATGTTCTTATCAGAGAAGGATGAACATTGGAGCAAGAACAAGCATGGAGATGATGGCATGCGCAAGGGGAACAAGAACGGAGTTACAAGTGATGATTTCAGGACTTTGAAGCCACCATAATGTGTGCATGAAGCCTTGGACGAAATATACAAGATGCCACTTCATAAATTTCGTCCCGAGGCTATTTTAGGTGCTGCGTCACCTTATTATTGGGCCAGGCCCATGTAATTTCGAAATACATAAGTATAGGCTATTTTTAGAGTCCGTATGTGTGGGGAAACCAGAGATAGGGTTGATTTCGGACCCCTCCACCAAGGGCCACGAAATCCACCCCCTCTTCCTCCATATATACAGCCCTTAGGGCATCGTTTAGACCTTGGGTTTTGTTTCTTATTCTACTAATCATGACAGGATCCAGAGTAAATTCATGGGCTTTGTCGATCGCGGGAGACGTGCCACCACCTTTGCAAATACCACAACCGTCACGAGAGGTGCACAAACATTCAAATGCACATGATCAGGTTAATGTATCTATACCACCATTTAATGGCCGTTTTAAACCTGCTTTATATATTGAATGGGAGTTCGACATAAAAAACATATTTGCTTCCCATAATTTCGATGAACATAAAAAGGTTAAGGTTGCGGTTGGTTCTTTCACTGGTTATGCTTTGGTTTGGTGGAGTGAATATTGTCGGTTACACCCTGATTATATACCTACTACTTGGGATGATTTGAAACTTGCCATGCGACATACTTTCGTCCCTGCTTATTATACTCGTGACATGATTAAGAAGTTGCAACACTTAAAACAAGGTAGTGAAACTGTAACAAAATATTATGATGATTTACAAACTACCTTGTTGCATTCCTCTTTAGAAGAAAGTGAAGATGATTTTATGGATAGATTTTGGGGAGGATTAAACCGTGATATTCAAGAGATACTAATTCATGAAGAGTGTTATCCTATGGACCATTTGTTTCATCTTGCTTGCAAAGCTGAACAGGAAATAAAACGACGTGTTGACCACGAGGAGAACAAGCGCACGGTGCACATTCCAAGAGTTGATATGATTGTTCCTTCAACTACTAGGCATACTATGACAACCACATCCATTGTTGTCAGGACTACATCACCTCCACCATGTGACACATCGCCCCTGAGAGTGGCTACATCATCTGAGTTGATCATAAGAGGTAATGACAAAGGTACTGATCTTCCATCTCTACATGAGAATGATGAATGCCTTGTCAATTTGAATGCACCATCTGATGAGCTACCCATTACTTTGATCACACCACCTATTTTAGAGGACTATGTTGATAATTTGACTTTGCCATGTGATCAAACAACTGAAATACCAACAATTTTGAGTGCACCCATTGAATTAACTATTGATGCAAAAGAACCAATGTTTAATCATTTTGATATGACCTCTAATCTTGGTGATGATTCTGTGTTGAATGACTTATTGCATGTTTGCTTATTTAAGCATGTTGTAGCATGTAAATTTGATGCAAGTAAGGTTTATTCACCAATGTTGGGATGGTTTAATGATGAACATTGTCAATCTTTTGAAATGAATAAGAGCTTCACTTATATGTGCAAACTGAGTTGCAATATTTTCATGCCTTCTACTTCTTGTGCTAATTTTTTGGCTTTAGATTTTATGAGCTATGCAAGTTACTCATCTATTCATGTGTCATATATGCAAAAATCAAGGGAAGTAAAAATGGATGACATATACATATACAACATGTACACCTTGTTTCTTTTGTTAGCCACATTTCAGATTAAGCAACGCCGAGGACGGCTTTATTTTCAAGAAGGGGAGGATGATGAGGACATGACTACCTTGGATATGACCAAAAATATTGCATATATGCATATTTGTCAGGTGATTTCTAGTGCAAACTATTCAATAATCTATTTATGTTATCCAGAACAAAAATACTTCACACACTTTTGTGTTTTGTCTAATTGCAGGTGTATGAGACATTTGTACAATCCATTTATGAAGATAAGGAAGAAAGAGATGTTTATTTGCTGTCCAAAAAGTTCTCTCACGTCACTTTTGGCCCAAGAGAAGATAGAGTCCAAGTCTCTCACGTTCTGGATTCAGATTCGGACTGCACAGACACACCTGACTCAAAACGCACACAAGTTTTTCATACGGACTCCGAATTGGGTGATTCTTTTTTTGTTGGAAACTAGATTTCGTGCACTTTCCAACCCAATTGGAATCACCTTCAAATTCGTCCGGAGCGTTGAGTTGTGGACGAAACAATCTGATGCTGCAGCAGAATCCGAGTCAAACTACAAGTCCAAAGGTGTTACATCACCTCCACTTGGGCCCATTGGCCTTGTACGACCTAGATTTAGTTTTGGGCTGCCTTGGGACGTCCTCCCACCTCCTTGGCCGCCACCCCTTGCTCCTATATAAGTAGATCCATCTAGTAGCTTTTCCTTGGGATTTGTTTAGTTAAAAGTTAGCCATTGCAACTTCGTGTACTTCGTTTGTGTTCAACGACCAGACCAAGACCGCTTCCGGATCCCCACCATTATCAATACTTCATATATATTTGCAATATTCAGATTGCTTTATCATATTCTTGCTCGTTCTTCGATTGCTTGCAGGAATAGACCTTCGTGGTCAGGCTGACCGTGCTTCCAGCATCGTCAGTAACCTCAGGAGATTGGTTTAGCGATTGCTAAGGCGCAACGTCGCACACGTTTGTAGTCGGATCGTCAAAGTCGTCTCTACCAAATCGATAGTTATCATCTCATCGAAAGATCGGGACCCTCGCCTCTATCAACTTTGGCTCTTATTACACGTGAAGAACATGGTGGAGATGATTCTGATCATAAGACGCAATACATGGCTCCTGAAGACGCTGACAGGTATGAATGTTTAGTTGCTCAACGTGTTTTGAGTGTGCAGGTCACACAAGCTGAGCAAAATCAGAGGCACAATTTGTTCCATACCAAGGGAGTTGTGAAGGAACGTTCTGTGCGCGTCATCATAGACGGAGGGAGCTGCAACAACTTGGCTAGCATGGAGATGGTGGAGAAGCTTTCTCTCACCACAAGACCACATCCACATCCTTACTACATCCAATGGTTCAACAACAGCGGCAAGGTTAAGGTAACACGTACTGTTCGTGTGCATTTTAGTATCTCTACATATGCTGATTATGTTGATTGTGATGTGGTACCTATGCAAGCATGTTCCTTATTACTTGGTAGACCATGGCAATTTGATAAAAATTCTGTACACCATGGTAGAAACAATCACTATACTCTTGTTCATAAGGATAAAAATATTACTTTGCTTCCTATGACTCCTGATTCCATTTTGAAAGATGATATTAATAGAGCTAATAAAGCACAACAAGAGAAGAATAAGAGTGAAAATCAGATTGTGGCAAAAGAATTTGAGCAACAAATGAAGCCTAATAATAAACAATCTAGTGTTGCTTCTGAAATTAAATTGAAAAGTGCATGTTTATTTGCCACCAAATCTGATATTGATGAGCTAGATTTCAACAAATCTGTTTGCTATGCTTTTGTGTGCAAAGAGGCATTATTTTCATTCGAGGACGTGCCTTCCCCTTTGCCTCCTGCTGTCACTAACATTTTGCAGGAGTTCGCTGACGTTTTTCCACAAGACGTGCCACCGGGATTACCGCCTATTCGAGGGATTGAGCATCAGATTGACTTAATTCCCGGTGCTTCACTGCCAAACCGTGCACCATACCGTGCCAATCCAGAGGAGACGAAGGAGATTATGCGTCAAGTACAAGAGCTTCTCGACAAAGGTTATATACGCGAATCCCTTAGTCCTTGTGCTGTTCCTATTATTCTAGTGCCGAAAAAGGATGGTACATCACGTATGTGTGTTGATTGTAGAGGCATTAATAATATTACTATTCGTTATCGTCATCCTATTCCTAGGCTAGATGATATGCTTGATGAATTGAGTGGCTCTACAATATTCTCCAAAGTTGATTTGCGTAGTGGCTACCATCAAATTCGTATGAAATTGGGAGATGAATGGAAAACAGCATTCAAAACTAAGTTTGGATTATACGAGTGGTTAGTCATGCCTTTTGGGTTAACTAATGCACCTAGTACTTTCATGAGATTAATGAACGAAGTTTTACGTGCTTTCATTGGACGATTTGTGGTAGTTTACTTTGATGACATATTGATTTATAGCAGATCTTTGGAAGAACATTTGGAACATTTACGTGCTGTTTTTATTGCTCTACGTGATGCACGTTTGTTTGGTAACCTTGGGAAGTGCACCTTTTGCACCGACCGAGTATCTTTTCTTGGCTATGTTGTTACTCCACAGGGAATTGAAGTTGATAAAGCCAAGATTGAAGCTATTGAGAGTTGGCCGCAACCCAAAACGGTCACACAAGTGAGGAGTTTTCTTGGCCTCGCTGGATTCTATAGGCGTTTTGTGAGAGATTTCAGCACCATTGCTGCACCTCTCAATGAGCTTACAAAGAAAGATGTGCCTTTTCTTTGGGGTACCGCACAGGAAGAAGCCTTCACGGTATTGAAAGATAAGTTGACACATGCTCCTTTACTCCAACTTCCTGATTTTAATAAGACTTTTGAGCTTGAATGTGATGCTAGCGGAATTGGATTAGGAGGTGTGTTATTACAAGATGGCAAACTTGTTGCATACTTTTCTGAAAAATTGAGTGGGCCTAGTCTGAATTATTCTACTTATGATAAAGAATTATATGCTCTTGTTCGGACTTTAGAAACATGGCAACATTATTTATGGCCCAAAGAATTTGTTATACATTCTGATCATGAATCTTTGAAACATATTAAAAGTCAAGCTAAACTGAATCGTAGACATGCTAAATGGGTTGAATTCATTGAGACTTTCCCTTATGTCATTAAACACAAGAAGGGAAAAGAAAATGTTATTGCTGATGCATTGTCTCGTCGCTATACTATGCTTTCACAACTTGACTTCAAAATATTTGGTTTGGAGACCATCAAAGATCAATATGTGCATGATGCTGATTTTAAAGATGTAGTGCAGAATTGTAAAGAAGGAAGAATGTGGAACAAGTTTGTCGTTAACGATGGATTTGTGTTTCGTGCTAACAAGCTATGCATTCCAGGTAGCTCCGTTCGTCTTTTGTTGTTGCAGGAAGCGCAAGGAGGAGGATTAATGGGACATTTTGGCGTGAAGAAGACGGAGGACGTACTTGCTACACATTTCTTTTGGCCAAAGATGAGACGGGATGTTGAGCGTTTTATTGCTCGATGCACTACATGTCAAAAAGCTAAGTCACGACTCAATCCTCATGGTTTATATATGCCTTTGCCTGTACCTAGTGTTCCTTGGGAGGATATATCTATGGACTTTGTTTTAGGTTTACCTCGAACAAAGAAGGGGAGGGATAGCATATTTGTTGTCGTGGATAGATTCTCGAAAATGGCACACTTTATGCCATGTCATAAAAGCGATGATGCTGTTAATGTTGCTGATTTGTTCTTTCGTGAAATTATTCGCTTGCATGGTGTGCCAAATACTGTTGTTTCAGATCGTGATACTAAATTTCTTAGCCACTTTTGGAGATGTTTATGGGCTAAGTTGGGGACTAAACTGCTTTTTAGTACTACTTGTCACCCCCAAACTGATGGACAAACTGAAGTAGTCAATAGAACGTTGTCTACTATGCTTAGGGCTGTTTTGAAGAATAATAAGAAAATGTGGGAGGAATGCTTGCCTCATATTGAATTTGCTTATAATCGTTCATTGCATTCTACTACTAAGATGTGCCCTTTTGAAGTTGTGTATGGTTTCCTACCTCGTGCACCTATTGATTTGTTGCCTCTTCCATCTTCGGAGAAGGTTAATTTTGATGCTAAACAACGTGCTGAATTGATTTTAAAAATGCATGAATTAACTAAGGAAAACATTGAGCGTATGAATGCCAAATATAAACTTGCTGGAGATAAGGGTAGAAAACATGTTGTGTTTGCACCTGGAGATCTTGTTTGGTTACATTTGCGTAAGGATAGATTTCCTGATTTGCGCAAATCAAAGCTAATGCCACGTGCTGATTGTCCCTTTAAGGTGTTAGAGAAAATAAATGATAATGCAGCATATAAACTTGAGCTGCCTGCAGATTTTGGGGTTAGTCCCACTTTTAACATTGCAGATTTGAAGCCTTATTTGGGTGAGGAAGATGAACTTCCGTCGAGGACGACTTCATTTCAAGAAGGGGAGGATGATGAGGACATCAATACAATTGTTACACCCACAGCCCCTGCTGCTATACATACTGGACCAATTACTAGAGCTCGTGCACGCCAACTAAATTACCAGGTACTTTAGTTTCTTGGTAATGATTCTAATGTTCATGAGAATATGATGCTGCCTAAATTGGATACATTTGTTTTGCTTACAAATGAAGGGCCTAGCTTGGAGAAGGATGAATATTGGAGCAAGAACAAGCATGGAGATGATGGCATGCGCAAGGGGAACAAGAACGGAGTTACAAGTGATGATTTCAGGACTTTGAAGCCACCATAATGGGTGCATGAAGCCTTGGACGAAATATACAAGATGCCACTTCATAAATTTCGTCCCGAGGCTATTTTAGGTGCTGCGTCACCTTATTATTGGGCCAGGCCCATGTAATTTCGAAATACATAAGTATAGGCTATTTTTAGAGTCCGTATGTGTGGGGAAACAAGAGATAGGGTTGATTTCGGACCCCTCCACCAAGGGCCACGAAATTCCCCCCTCTTCCTCCATATATACAGCCTTTAGGGCATCGTTTAGACTTTGGGTTTTGTTTAGATTAAAAGTTCGCCATAGCTGCAACTTCGCGTACTTCGTTTGTGTTCAACGACCAGACAAAGGCGTCACAGAACCCCACCTTGATCAATAAAGCTTTCATCTTATATTCGCAATATCCAGATTGCAATCTTAGTTTCTTGCTTGTTCTTCGTTTGCTCGCAGGAAACAGACCCTCGTGGTCAGGTTGATCGTGCTCCGGCGTGGTCAATAACCTCTCGGAGTTGGTTTAGCGATTGCTAAGGCGCGACGTCCTCGCACGTTCGTAGTCGGATCGTCAAAGTCGACTTCCACCAAAGCGAAATCCACCTTCTCATCGAAAGACGGGACACCTTTGCCTCTATCAAGGGCGGAAGTACCGGACGAGGAAGGCGGTACTACCGCTGGGGTCAGGTGCTGGCTTCTGCAGATGGGCGTCGGGGCCCCCAGCGGTTGTACCGGTCGTTGGGCCGGTAGTACCGGTCTTTTGGGATTTACCGGTACATCCGGTGCTGTACCGGCCTTGCACCGCTTGATCACAGAATGGTGGCCGGTTGTTGGGCGGTAGTGGCCCGGTTGTACCGCTCGGGCGGTTGTTGGGTAGTTGTTCCGGTCCTTCCAGGCTGGGCAGACTGCCTCCTTGATCTTGATGTCCGTCTTGCACCATTCCTTCTCCTTGGTTGCTTACATGGTACCTGAGCATATGCAAGATCCATGCATGAGGTAGTAGCCATGTCTCACATGTGGAAAGTGAAGGTTCGGAGAGGAGTGAGTTCACCTTGTGTCCAATGGTGTATATTCGAGGTCTCGTCTATGTCCTCTTGGGGCTTGAAGAGTAGTCGGAGTGTACATGGGGATGAACGTGGGATGCTCCGCATCACTCGGCCATCTTCCTTGAGGGGCTTCCGAAGATGGAAGTGTCGCCCTCGCTTGTAGGTGGTCGCCTTGGACTTGATGAAGTCGTTGTAGGCGTACTCGTGGGAAGTAGGCGAAGATGCCGTACGTCCAAAGGCGAAGATGCCTTGATAGCACTTGGCGAAGATGCCGAAGTGGTTGTTGTAGCCGTAACACCGTCTTGGTGGTGCTCGTCTCGCGGTCTTCTCTTGTGCTTATGAAGCTTGGACTTGGCGTGAATTAGCGCTTGTTGGGACTTGTGCATTTGCGCTTGTGGAGCATCTTCATGATGATGATGTCGTTGTCGTGCTTGAGCTCCTTGGCGTTCGTCGTCGTCGTGGACATGATGCTTGGAGGTGACTTGCCCTTCTTGACGATGTTGATCATGAATGTGATGGTGGTCGCCATGTAGATGTTGACTTGGACGACTTGCGCTTCCACCTTGATGAGGACATCAATACAATTGTTACACCCACAGCCCCTGCTGTTATACATACTGGACCAATTACTAGAGCTCGTGCACGCCAACTAAATTACCAGGTACTTTCGTTTCTTGGTAATGATTCTAATGTTCATGAGAATATGATGCTGCCTAAATTGGATACATTTGTTTTGCTTACAAATGAAGGGCCTAGCTTGGAGAAGGATGAACATTGGAGCAAGAACAAGCATGGAGATGATGGCATGCGCAAGGGAAACAAGAACGGAGTTACAAGTGATGATTTCAGGACTTTGAAGCCACCATAATGGGTGCATGAAGCCTTGGACGAAATATACAAGATGCCACTTCATAAATTTCGTCCCGAGGCTATTTTAGGTGCTGCGACACCTTATTATTGGGCCAGGCCCATGTAATTTCGAAATACATAAGTATAGGCTATTT
>NW_021258371.1:0-945 GCF_002162155.2 Triticum dicoccoides | reverse complement strand
CCCCGCCCGACAGGGCGACAGATGGAGGCGTTTCGCTCTCCATCATCTCCGGACGAAGGTCCCCCGAAGATGAGCTCTGCTGAGATGGGCTGAGATCCGAACTACAAGGTGAAAGCTTCGGTTACCCTTAGAAATAAAGCAGGGGTGTCCCCTATTACAAAATTCCCCCTTTTTTACTTACGGCTCGCTGGAGGGCTGATTCCCCTGAGGAGACAGTGCGGCCGGGGCTCTTCCCGGCACAGGACCTTCCGGTGCAGATTTCTTTCCCCGCTTTGAGGCCTTGGCCTCCGGGTCTTCGGAAGCGGTCCTCTTCTCCCCCTGGAAGGAGGGACTCTCGATTCCCCCCTTACGGAAATCCTCCTTGGCAGAGGTGGTAGTTTCCCTGTGCCCCCCTTCGCCCTCCTTGAAGGTGCAACCTCATACATTTTGATTAACACGGGATCCGGCGTGGACTCAGGGAAGGGGGCCGGACACCGTATCAGTTTTGCTTGCGCTATCCACTCCTATCCAAGGGAAAGCAGGTTAAAAGGCAAACCCATGATAAATAAATGGACAATGTGTCCAGACACAGGGCTACTTACTTGAGTATACGGGCGATTGCAGCTTAGGCCAGCATCCTCGATCAAGTCCGGACGCATCTCTAGCGATCCGAAGAACAGTTTGTACATCTCCACGGGCGTCAAACCCATGAAATGTTGGAGAGCCCGTGGCCCCTCCGGATTAAATTCCCACAGGCGGAGGGGGTGACATTTGCAGGGCAGAAGGCGCCGAATCAGCATAACCTGTGCCACTACAACCAGATTGATCTCCCTTTCCCGGAGGCCTCGAATTCGGCCCTGCAACAGGGCTACGTCCTTTGGACGGCCCCCAGTCGAGCCCCTTGTTGACCCATGACGTCAGCCGTTGTGGAGTGCCCGGGCGAAAGACGGGCGGCGGCCTCTGCCT
>NW_021258370.1:0-1087 GCF_002162155.2 Triticum dicoccoides | reverse complement strand
AGCGAGAGGAGGCAATGAAAGGATCCTGGTCTAGCGCCATGGATGAGAGACGTCCATCTCTTGAAGTGGACGACGGTGTAGGGGTAGCGGCTCCGGCAAGGTGGAGGATGGGGTGGCGGACGGAGGAGGATGGCCGCAGTGCCGAGGTTGTCGTGCCGCTGATGGTGTATGAATGGGGAAATGGAGGGGAGGGGGGATCTCAAACTTTGGGACGCGCTTCTCTGAAATGTGGGAAAGTTACGAACTTATCCTCTGTTTAAAATTTCGGACATCGCATCGGTTGGGGATAGGACGGTAATCTCGCATCTCCCAAATATTTGTCGTTAACTATTTCGGGCGAGGAGAGGGTGTTTTGCCACCCACGGTTGGCGCCCACGATGTATGAATGGGGCTGACAGGTAGGGCGGTTGTGTCGCGTCTGATGGAAGTTACACATCTGCCCCTATTTAAAATATTAGCCTACATCGATTTTGGACGAGGAGAGTTTGTTTTGCCACCCACCATGTATGAATGGGGAAATGGAGGAAGATACACATGTCTTTCGGACGAGCTTGAATCAAATGTGTTTTGCCGCCCACGTTTGGCGCCCACCGTGTCTGAATGGGCTCAGAGGCCGTCGTGTCACGTCTGATTGAAGTTACTAGTCTACCCCTATCGACAGCAGTGTAAATCCGGTTGATAAGGATGTCAAGTGTCAGGGGTAGACAGTAATTTCCATCTCGCAAACACTTGCTTCGGGCAGCCCACAAATTATAGTGGGTGTTTAGCCGCTTCGTTCAAAACTTGGGAGAATTAGCATTCACGTTTGCCCTGGGACCTGGCAAACTAAATTAAAATCCAATTTGTATTCGATTACGAATATACACAGATAATTATATGTTTTGTTATTTATTTCTTCAAAACCACAACAAAGATTTATTCCACCTTTATATATGATTATGATTTAGAAATGTCGTGATTTTCGAATTCAGTAGGTTGGTTACACTCTGATTCAAATAGTTATTTCATCCAATACAATATGCTCACAAGAAAAACAGTTCACCTTATGTCAATCATAGAAGTACTGAGGATTACCTCGCCTAAAAAA
>NW_021258369.1:0-420 GCF_002162155.2 Triticum dicoccoides | reverse complement strand
TTCAAGCACATTTTCACCATCCGTTCTCAGTCGATGAAGAAAGCGAACACAAGTGATGAGAAAACCCATGTCATTCAGATGTGTGGGGGTTTGGGTATCCAGAAGAGACAAAGGAGCTCTTTCCCTTCCATGACTCTCCCTGAATCGGTTAGAGGCTGGCAGTCGACCTGGTTCTACTGCCAGGACCTCACAACCCCAGGTCAGTCAACCGGCCTTCCGCACTTCACCTTTGACCATGCCCAGACTCCCTCCTCGCTGAAAGTGACTACTGCTGAGAACGTGGAGACTAAAATGCTAGTTGAGAAGGTGGTCCAACTGATCAATGAGGGCATCACTGGCATGGACCTGCTGGAAGTATTTCTCAGTCGACGTATCCAGCCCCTTCAGGCCCGTGACCATCCGATGTGGATGTACTCTGGG
>NW_021258368.1:0-815 GCF_002162155.2 Triticum dicoccoides | reverse complement strand
AGTGATTCAGATTTATGGCACGGGCGACTCGGGATGAGTCGAGGTGTGCCGACTTGGAGTCGGCTCAGTGATGTCTTGGTGGCAGCGTCTTAGGGCCGGCTAATGATGCGAGGGCGGTTTAGAGGCACTAGCAAGCCATGGCCGAGTCTTCCTCTATGTCATGGAGATTTGACTAATCCATCCCCTGGTCATAGTTAATTTTGATGAGATGTAGCAGCTGCACCTCAATCTAGATGCATCTTGTCCCTGGCTCGATTAGAAATAGGCAAAAGTGTAATGCTTGACGAAACGCTTCGGGGCTCGATCCATCATGAGAAATCAAACCCAGGTATTGAGCCTGTAACCTAATTTTATCAATTGCTTTGGAAATCACCAATAAACATCTGAGTTCTAGCTGCAGCAGAAACACTTTCGTTGATCTCGGCAACTTATGGTGGCGCACAGCTGTAACCCTAACTTCTTGAATCTTCTTCGTCCAATGAATTGCAAACTTCTCGATCCCTAGGGAAGATCCCTCCAAGAACTCAACACCATCGTGTGCGGGCCCCACGGTGGGCACCAACCGTCGTGGAATTGTCACGACAGATGTCCTAGTGTGAGGACTTAGTTGTGAGGCAAACACATCTATGTGGTAGCTTGAGAGGGGTTGAGTGGAATCGAGAAACTCAACACAAGACAAGGGTTTAGACAGCTTTGGCCCCGGGAAACATCATCTGGTAACAACCCTACATGATGTTTGTGGCTAGGTCTCATTATCATCACGAGGGACTCGCCGTAAACCGGCTCTCCTAGTTATGTCTAGCCCGTAAGATTAT
>NW_021258367.1:0-507 GCF_002162155.2 Triticum dicoccoides | reverse complement strand
GATTGACTCGACTGTCCGTGCGACTTACTGAGCCTGTGATTAACTCGCTCGTCCCCACCGGTTTATAGTGACGCAGGCGACTCATCTGTTGTCCGGGTGTATCAGGTGATATTCATCCAAGTTTGTTTTATTAACACATGTTATTTTTGTCAAAGAGCAGTTTGTCTTTGCCTTGGTCTGCAATATTGTTTATGCAGGACAGATGTTCATTGCAAGAGCGATGTTCGAACAAGATGCTTGACGAATATATGTGTCAGCCGCCGCCTCTGCGGCTCAATTTACATCAACATGATGCGGCTAATTTGTTCGTCCGCACGGATTACCGCGCCCGTGGCCGACTATCCCGCCCGCGCCGGCTTACAATACCGTGGCCGATTCATCTGTCTATGCCATTTCTGATGCTGCGGTCGTCTGTTCCGCCCATCTCTCACGGCCTGGTCTACATCAACACACCGGGTCGCACCTGTCTGCATGAGATGTTTATTGAGTATGAGCAAGTCACTGCTT
>NW_021258366.1:0-2152 GCF_002162155.2 Triticum dicoccoides | reverse complement strand
AGTTTCTTTGTTTCCTTCGAGCCGCCGACTGTGGGTCGGGCTGACTCCTGATTTTGACTTGCTTCTTTTTTGTCTTGGCAAACTTCTTCCCCGGCCACTCAAAGGCGGCCACTCAAGCCATCGAGGCTGATCGCGAGGCGCGGAGGGCAGATGGTGCGGAGATTTCCGCCAACGCCTCCCGGACCCTCGATGAGCAGCTTCTGAGCATTGAGGCTCGTCTGCGCCGGCTTCAACGTGTTGGCGCCCAGGCCATTGCCACCCTGTGGCCAGACTTGCCGGTTCTGTGCACTTCCAGTCGGACTGCCGACTGGCTGGAGGTCGCAGCTGGTCGTCTTGAGGCTTGGAACGGTTCCTCGGCCCGGGGTGGAGCGCGTCGGGCCTTGGAATTCGTTAAGGCGTGGTATCCAGGGCTGGACCTGGACCAACTGGCCGCGTTCCGGTCAGAGTCCCAGGCGGAGCTGGTAGCTGTGGAAGACGCCCTCGTCCCTCGTGCTGCGGCGATCGCCGACTATGCCGACACCAGCATCTTCATCCCTGATTGGGCTGAAGATGGCAGGGATGCGCCGCTGGAGTGGTTCGGGATGAACCCGGATTATGACGAGGACTCGGCGGAGGTGATCGGTTCCAGCGCCGAGGAGGAAGGCGAGGCGGAGGACGGAGGTGAGACGGAGGCGCCAGAAGGCAGAGTGGGCGACCAACCTCAGCTCGACCGCACCTCCAGCAACGAGCCGCGCCCAACCGAGCCGGCTGCCGCCGGAGACGACCAAGCCGAGACTGTCCAGCCGGCCGCCCCGGCGCCTGACACTGCCGTCTCTTCCGACCCTCCGAATCCGTCTGCCGCTTCCTAGGCTGCCGTTCTTGCCTTCATTTTATCTGTTCTAGCAGTCTTTGAAGAACTTGTTAATTCAAACAATTCCACCCGCGGGGTGTATTTTGAACTTCTGTTTAAAGATTCGGCCAAGGGCCTATGTAAATATTTATCCGAGTTCTATCTTTCCTTGCTCATTTCTCTTTTGGCTTTTTCCTTTGCCGCCTTCCCTTAGTCGCCGCCTTGCCAGTCAGACGGCCGCTCTGCGGACCGCCTCTGGATCAAATGCTTGGCTATTTTGGGAAGGCAAGTACTTGGCCATTTTTTAGAGTCTTTTAACAAGTTGGATAGAAAGTGGCAAGCCGACTGCTAAAGAGTCGGCTTTGCTAAGAGAGGCTGGAAGACGGCTTAGGCTATGCTTATGCTTTGAGTCCTTTGCCATTTTTCATGTGGGCGCCCATTCTTCCTTACTCCTGCCCACCAAACAGTCGCTCTGCGAGCTGCGGCTTCTGACAGGAGACGGCTTAGGCACCACACACTACTTGTCCGACTGCGGGAAGCATTTCATAGCGCGAGGCGGCGAGTCCCCGGGCCGACTAGTCGAGCCCGGTGCCAAGCGGTCATAACAAAAGAGTAATATACTCGAAGGCATAATTCTTATCATACAGATAACAAAAAGGGCAGTCCCCGAGCTCGTCTCGGGGGGCCTGAAGTCTTGGTACTTTAATACAAAGGGTATCGTGATACATACTGCGTCAACTGTAAAATCTTCGGAGAAGATTTGCATTCCATGGGCATTCCGTCTCTTTGCCGGAGTCGTCCCTCTTGCGTGCTCGGGACTTCTGAGCGTCGATCAGGTAGTAGGAGTCGTTGCCCAGCACTTTGCTGATAATGAAGGGGCCTTCCCAAGGTGCCGACAGCTTGTGCTGGCCGGCTGTTCGCTGGATCAATCGGAGCACAAGGTCGCCCTCTTGGAAAGATCTCGGTCTGACCTTCCTGTTCTAGTATCGGCGCAGGCTCTGCTGGTAGATGCTGGACCGGCTGAGCGCCAACAGCCGGCCCTCTTCCAGCAGATCGACACCGTCTTGACGTGCTTCTTCTGCCTCCTCCTCGGTGTACATGGTGACTCGCGGGGAGTCGAACTCTATGTCCGTCGGGATGACGGCTTCAGCACCATAGACGAGGAAGAAAGGTGTGAAGCCGGTTGACTTGTTTGGAGTTGTGTGCAGACTCTAGAGGACGGCTGGCAACTCGTCAAGCCAATAGCCGGCCTAACGTTCCAGTGGTTCGACTAGCCGAAGCTTGATGCCGGACAGGATGAGGCCGTTTGCTCGCTCTACCTGG
>NW_021258365.1:0-770 GCF_002162155.2 Triticum dicoccoides | reverse complement strand
AAAAAAACAAATGGTTGTTGTTTTAGAGTCCTTTTAAACTATAACTAGATCATGATTGACGCGTGTTGCTGCGCCCATCTATTTTTGCAATTGGATGACAGAAATTTACAAAAAAAAGGACCAAAAGGTGGATAATAATATTATGCAAAAATGTTGAGGGTATTAATAGTTTACAAAAACTACTACTTTGAACCAACAAAATTTAGATATGCCTTCAGTCAACTAATCTTGCCGAAGAATGTTCCCTAGGTAAGCAACACATAGAACCAGAGTGACCACCAAAATTAGGATAAAGGATAGTACAAAGTAGTAATACCCTAATATGACATGCCACATAGCAGAGTAGCAACATGCGCAGCCAGGCCAAATAGGGTAACTCCAAATAGATTCCATAAGATCAACTCTTCATAAAGTAAGCAGGGTAAGGCTAGGTAACCAAGGAATACAAAGTTGTATAACCATGGAACCAAACCATTAGTTGATCTTCTATTGTTCTATAAGAGCCACAAGAAAGATATTGTCTGCGGAGCATATGCAAACTATTTTCAGCCAAGTAGGACAATGTCTACCTCCAGGCATGTCACTTCGAATCGTAGTGTTTTTTGAGGAAGATGTAAATAAGATATTAATGAAAGCACATTTCCTTGTAGGTCTATCAACACAAGTAGCACATGTAACATTTATCCAGTGCATCGTAAATTTTAAGAGCTAATAATGCTGGCAGAAACTTGGACAATCAAAACCTGAACAACAACTATATGGCAGGTGGT
>NW_021258364.1:0-796 GCF_002162155.2 Triticum dicoccoides | reverse complement strand
ATGTCCTCATCACCTTTACTCCAACTTCCTGATTTTAATAAGACTTTTGAGCTTGAATGTGATGCTAGTGGAATTGGATTAGGAGGTGTGTTATTACAAGATGGCAAACCTGTTGCATACTTTTCTGAAAAATTGAGTGGGCCTAGTCTGAATTATTCTACTTATGATAAAGAATTATATGCTCTTGTTCGGACTTTAGAAACATGGCAACATTATTTATGGCCCAAAGAATTTGTTATACATTCTGATCATGAATCTTTGAAACATAAAAGTCAAGCTAAACTGAATCGTAGACATGCTAAATGGGTTGAATTCATTGAGACTTTCCCTTATGTCATTAAACACAAGAAGGGAAAAGAAAATGTTATTGCTGATGCATTGTCTCGTCGCTATACTATGCTTTCAGAACTTGACTTCAAAATATTTGGTTTGGAGACCATCTGATAGAGGCGAAGGTGTCCCGTCTTTCGATGAGATGGTGGATTTCGCTTTGGTGGAAGTCGACTTTGACGATCCGACTACGAACGTGCGAGGACGTCGCGCCTTAGCAATCGCTAAACCAACTCAGAGAGGTTATTGACCACGCCGGAGCACGATCAACCTGACCACGAGGGTCTGTTTCCTGCGAGCAAACGAAGAACAAGCAAGAAACTGAGATTGCAATCTGGATATTGCGAATATAAGATGAAAGCTTTATTGATCAAGGTGGGGTTCTGTGACGCCTTTGTCTGGTCGTTGAACACAAACGAAGTACGCGAAGTTGCAGCTATGGCGAACTTTTAATCTAAACAAAACC
>NW_021258363.1:0-1183 GCF_002162155.2 Triticum dicoccoides | reverse complement strand
AAAACGAATAGAGGGTACTTGGTACAAGCAAACTGACAGACAGACATACAATTTGCTACTTCCGTGGCCATATCAAAGAACTGCTCCAAGTATTAATTCTGCTGGATGTTCTTCATGAAATGCAACACATTTTGTACAAGTTTTCGCTTAATAATTGTACTTACTATTTCCAATTTCATTTCAGTTGTCCCACTATAAACTACATTTGTATTTACCGTCTTACCAATAACCAATAGGTTATATATATATACCATTGGACAGAATTCAACTTCACTAGTAGAATACATTAATTACCATAGAATTCAACTTGATAGGAATGAACTAGTACTAGATCCTGAGTTTGATCCACAATCTCATAGGGGTGAGAAACACATTCTGTGAAGAACAAAAGGGTATAGATTTGAAAAGCCGGATACCGGTGTCCAATTTCTTTTCATTATGCTAAATCATTAACCTAAATCTATGTCCTGTTCTGGCACTAGTGTCTTGTTCATGCACTCTGTGTGATTATGAAGATGTAGAAATAATTTGAAGCAGAAAATGGTGCGGATTGAACGTCGAACCAGATTTAATTCTGGGCATGCACATACAGTTTGAACGACCAAACAAACAAACCAACGGTGAAGTGATGTGTATCCTGTGGGTACAAATGCAAGTCGTGCGTGTTCCAGAAGATAACAAGAGAAGAGAGAAAGGGGGGGTTAAAGCTCACCAGCCGCTAGGAGGGGACAAGGAGACGAATGCGCTGAGTGAGAAGCAGCTGGTTTCCAGTGCCCAAATTTATTTCATTTTGCTGAAGTGACTTGTATCCTGTGCATACAAAAAAGCAAGCAGTGAAGTGACTTGTATCCTGTGCATACAAAAGCAAGTCGTGCGTGCTCCAGAAGAGAAGGGACTAGATTTAGTTGTGGGGGTGCAGTGGGAGAGAGGAAAACTGAAGCTCACCATGTGCAGGAGCCGCTAGGAGCAGAGGAGACGAATCCGCCGCGTGAGGAGGAGTCATCCATCCATATTAGAAGCAGCCGTCCATTGAGTTGAGAGGCATGCGTCCACCATCAGGAAAGTGGGCTCGTCGGGGATGGTTTGGAAGGAATCGCGTCGGGGATAGCGCCATCACCGTCGATGGAGGAGTTGGCCACGGAGCTCGACCTGCAACCACCAGCGAGCGGAGATGGACATGATA
>NW_021258362.1:0-387 GCF_002162155.2 Triticum dicoccoides | reverse complement strand
TTGATGCTCTGCTTTTACACGACGACAGACGTCGCAATTTGCAATATACTGAGCAATTTCTCTCTTCATCCTAGTCCACCAGAACCTCTGGCGTAGGTCCTGATACATCTTAGTACTACCGGGATGAATGGTGAGAGGAGATTCATGAGCTTCCTTAAGGATCAATCGCCTCAGGTTGCGTACCTTGGGAACCACTAGTCGATCCCCGAAGTATACGACTCCTTGATCATTAATGGAGAAACAATTCGCAATTCCTTTTTGAATGTTTCTCCTGATGCGGGA
The DNA here is from genome assembly GCF_002162155.2 of Triticum dicoccoides. Classification (NCBI taxonomy): domain Eukaryota; kingdom Viridiplantae; phylum Streptophyta; class Magnoliopsida; order Poales; family Poaceae; genus Triticum; species Triticum dicoccoides. Next base: position 105 of record NW_021258362.1, on the reverse strand, counting down.
GATTCCCGGATCTACCTTCTGTGCTTTGATAATTTGATCCGTAAGGGTAGGTTTTGCCACCAAGGTGGAGAGAAAACCTTGAGGTACAATGTGAAGGTTAAGCTT
>NW_021258361.1:0-559 GCF_002162155.2 Triticum dicoccoides | reverse complement strand
GCCGATGGCGGCCTTCACTCCGGTGGACGGTGGTTCGGTAGAGGATGGATCTCACCGAGGAGGGCTGCAAACATCAAATTGGGACTCGGGTTAGAAGTGTGGGTGCACTAGGAGGCTACTGGCACGGTCTGGGAGGCGAGGGTGCTCTCACCAGAGAGAATCTTGCCGGAGCCCAAAGCGGATCGAGACTTCCGGAGTCGGGGAAGAAGGCTCTCTCGAGGCCTTCTGATTTGCGTGGCAGGGTTCTGAGGCAAGGAGGGGAAGTCCTGGGTCGAGAACGAGCTCGGGGCCTCCATTTATAGCCAGCCCGAGGCGGTTGCCCAGAACGGGATCACTCCGGTGAGTGATTATGGCGAGGCAGAGGTTGGACGGGGGATTTAGGTGACTGGGCAGCTTCGTGTTGGTCCACTGGCAGCATTCAACGTCGAAACCTGGTCGGATTTGGCATGCTCCCGTGGTTTCGACGGAACGGAGCTCACGGGCTCGTCGGCGGCAGAGAGCGCGCGTTGTGCCTCTCAGGCCACGGTGACTGTTCTATAGCACACATGGGGAAGAGGAC
>NW_021258360.1:0-1906 GCF_002162155.2 Triticum dicoccoides | reverse complement strand
AATAGGAGATCATTGTTATCATGTCTTATGTGATATGGGTGCCAGTGCTAGTGCTATACCTCATGACTTATACAAAGAAATTATGCATGATATTGCACCTGCTGAGATAGAAGATATTGATGTCACAATTAAACTTGCCAATAGAGATATTATTTCACCAATTGGAATTGTTAGAGATGTTGAAGTCTTGTGTGGGAAAACTAAATATCCTACTGATTTTCTTGTTCTTGGTTCCCCACAAGATAGCTTTTGTCCCATTATATTTGGTAGATCCTTCTTGAACACAGTTAATGCTAAGATAGATTGCAAAAAGGATGTTGTTACTATTGGTTTAGGTGATATGTCTCATGAATTTAATTTCTCTAAATTTAGTAGACAACACCATGAAGAGGAATTGCCTAGTAAAGATGAAATTATTGGTCTTGCTTCTATTGCCGTGCCTCCTAGTGATCCTTTAGAACAATATTTGCTAGACCATGAAAATGATATGTTTATGAATGAAAGAAGGGAAATAGATGAAGTATTCTTTGAACAGGAACCCATCCTGAAACACAATTTGCCTGTTGAAATCCTAGGGGATCCTCCTCCACCCAAGGGTGATCCCGTGTTTGAGCTCAGACTGTTACCAGATACTCTTAAATATGCTTATCTTGATGAAAATAAGATATATCCTATTATTATTAGTGCTAAACTTTTAGAGCATGAAGAAGAGAGATTATTGAAAACTCTGAAGAAGCACCGTGCTGCTATTGGATATACTCTCGATGATCTTAATGGCACTAGTCCCACTCTATGTCAACATAAAATAAATTTGGAGAAAGATGCCAAACCAGTTTGTGATCACCAACGACGGCTGAATCCTAAGATGAAAGAAGTGTTAAGAAAGGAAATACTAAAACCTTCTGGAGGCAGGTATTATTTATCCCGTTGCTGATAGTCAGTGGGTAAGTCCTGTCCATTGTGTCCCTAAAAAGGGAGGTATTACTGTCGTTCCTAATGATAAAGATGAATTGATTCCTCAAAGAATTATTACAGGTTCTAGGATGGTAATTGATTTCTGCAAATTAAATAAGGCTACTAAAAGATCATTACCCCTTACCTTTTATTGATCAAATGCTAGAAAGATTATCCAAACATACACATTTTTGCTTCCTAGATGGTTATTCTGGTTTCTCTCAAATACCCGTGTCAGCTGATGATCAATCTAAGACCACTTTTACTTGCCCGTTCGGTACTTTTGCTTATAGATGTATGCCTTTTTGGTTTATGTAATGCACCTGCTGCCTTCTAAAGATGCATGATGGCTATATTCTCTGACTTTTGTGAAAAGATTTGTTAGGTTTTCATGGACGATTTCTCCGTCTATGGATCCTATTTTGATGATTGCTTAAGCAACCTTGATCGAGTTTTGCAGAGATGTGAGGAAACTAACCTTGTCTTGAATTGGGAGAAATGCCACTTTATGGTTAATGAAGGTATTGTCTTGGGGCATAAAGTTTCTAAAAGAGGCATTGAAGTTGATAAAGCTAAGGTTGATGCTATTGAAAAGATTCCATGTCCCAAGGACATCAAAGGTATAAGAAGTTTCCTTGGTCACGCTGGTTTTTATAGGAGGTTCATTAAGGACTTCTCAAAAATTTCTCGGCCTTTGACTAATTTATTACAAAAAGGTATGCCATTTGTTTTTGATGATGATTGTGTAGAAGCATTTGAAGTACTTAAGAAAGCATTGATCTCTGCACCTATTGTTCAGCCACCTGATTGGAATTTACCCTTTGAAATTATGTGTGATGCTAGTGATTATGCTGTAGGTGTTGTTCTAGGGAAAAGAGTTGATAAGAAATTAAATGTTATTCAATATGCTAGTAAAACTCTAGACAATGCTCAGAGAAATTATGCTACTACT
>NW_021258359.1:0-1170 GCF_002162155.2 Triticum dicoccoides | reverse complement strand
AGTGGTTAAGGCGGTTTTCAATTCGTCCCTAGCCTTGGTGGTTTCTGCTTGCTGGTTTTTCAGATTTTCTTGAAGATCGGCAATTTGAGAGACTTGTTGGTTTATCTCACTCTGCAACAGTAAGAAGAGCATGTCAATATCTTTGTCAAAGTCCCAAGCATATAACCAGTTATACACTTGGCACTTGGGGGCTAATGCGGATCATTTTTTCTACTAATTATTGAAGTCCCACGGATTAATACAAGTTTTCATCATGGCACTTGGGGGCTAATGTGTGTTTGATCAGAAGTACACAAGGTAATTAACAAAGCACAATATGGAATTTACAAAGTCCCGATTTGACTTTCTAAAGACAAACCGGCCCTTGGGGGCTACAATGCAATGAAGGTACAGAGCAAAGATCAAACTCTTTACCTCATAGCGCTCCTTCATCAGATTTACTAAACCGGCTTCATAATCACGGCTAGTGTAAAGCCGGTTCAAGAAACCAGAGTGAAGGTCTTGAGCAGAGAGATCAACATAAGCTGACAAATCAGTCTTCCCCTTCCCCTTGCTTATAGCAGCAAATTCATCCTTGGCAGTGTGCTTTGATAGAGCAACCAGATTACTAGGGGCGGTATATGTAGTGCCAGTAACAACAACATCATCATCTTTGGCCGGGCTGGATGAATTGACATTCTTAACAGGGCTTGGCGCTTTGGCAGCAGGGCTCGGCGGTCTGTTAGCGGGGCTTGGCGGATCAGCAGTTGAATGCCGCTGCTCAATGGTTGGACTTGGAGGGGCATGGAGATGTGAGGTATCAACATGTACATCCGGTTCAACCTCTGGTGGGTTAGCATCAGCATCTTGGTTTTGCGCAGTTGAGCTGTCTATGGCAATCTCAGGATTTTCGCCATCATGCTCTCGGGTCTTCTCCGGATCAACATCATCAGTAGGGTCGCTGGTCTTGGCTTTCTTACTTAATAGAGCCTTGGCACTACAACATCAAAGGTTAGAATATGGTAAACCGAAACATAAAGAAACAAGTTGAGGAGTAATGTACTTACCCAGTGACGACTTTGAGAGGAGGCAGTTGAGTGGTTGATGAACCGCCAGACGAATTGGAAGACGCCTGATAATTCGGGTCAGACGGATTGAGTGGGCATCGGAAGAAACCTTTCAAAGGATAAC
>NW_021258358.1:0-1026 GCF_002162155.2 Triticum dicoccoides | reverse complement strand
TATATATATATGTCTCGTCTCTGGTGGCTTTAGGGCCATGGCGGCAGGGTGGATATCAGCCCTTGCTGATGAAAGGGCTCCGTTTTTAGATGTTTTTTCAAGTTTTGTTAGAATTGAAGACGAGACGGCGGCGGCTCTATGAAGATGGAATAAGGTCTTCCCCGCCTATCCTCTGTTTCCTGTGGTGTGTTTAGCATTGTAAGTGGGCGTGTGGAGGTGTGTCTTCGGCGGATCTATCCTTGGTGGATTTGCTCGGATTTGGTCATAATTCGTCTATGTTTGTGTTTTTGGAGGTTGGATCCTTTCGATCTACGCTACTCTTCATCGACGGCGGTTGCTGTTCTGCTGCGCTGGTCCTATGGGGTCTTAGCACAATGACTTCCCGATTGTCTAGTACAACAAGTTTTGCCTGACTTCAGTGAGGGAGGGGCGATGAAAGCAACACGCCTTCGGCTCGCTTCAGTGCTTGTAGTCGTCGCTAGATGGTCTACGGACCTGGATGTAACTTTTATTATTTCTGATGTTCATTGTATTGTCATGATTAAAGATGAATAGATTGGAAGTTTTTTAAAAAACAGAAATATGATTTCTCCTAGCTTCATCCATGATGACATGCATGTCGAATTCATCCATCTATCTAGTATCTATTACTCCTAGGTTTTTGTTTCGCACATGACATGACATGCATGTATGTATGTATGTAATAATAAGTAGGTAGAAGAAAGCATGCATGTTTTTGTTTCTATACTAGTTTTTGTTTTTGAAAGCATGCATGTTTTTGTTTCTAGTCTGTCTGTCTGTCTAGTTATACTACTATAATGACAAAATGATGGTGGGAAATTAAGAGGATGCGGAAAATATGTGTACGCGCGCGGATGGCCGGCCGGCCGTACGTGTGAATCGGATCATTATTCCATGGGATTCATCGACGGAACAAGGATGCAAACCAAAGCAGCTAGCCATGCCATGGATGGAATCGCCTCTCCAATCCTTAATTATTTCTCTCTCTCTCTCTCTCTCTCTCTC
>NW_021258357.1:0-1194 GCF_002162155.2 Triticum dicoccoides | reverse complement strand
GGGGGGGCACACCCCAGACACGCGTGCCGGGCGTTTGCAACCGCCACAACACTTCCAGACTTGTGAGAGGCCGCCTACGCAAGATTTGGCGGCATGCTAGCCCCCGGAGGCCGCCGGCCACAGCCGTAGATGCACGAAGGGCAATCCGCGTAGAGGGAATTTTTCGGATACTTCTCCATCACCAAAAATTATGAAAAAATGACATCGTTCCTATAGCACATGTTCCCACGTCGTGCAAAAGAACTCATGATTTTATCACGCTCCGAGTATTTAGTAATATTGACGCCGCATCGTTACCGCAGAACGTCTACTACCGTGTGATCGCCGTCCGTGATGGGGGGGCACGCACCGGAGACGCGTCACGCCTCTTCGGACATGCCACCACACCACCGCGCATGTATGAGGGCCCGGTGCGACACTCCGATGGCATTGCTACCCCCAGTGCCCACGTCCCGCCTAACCCTGTAGCGTTTGACCACGGGATCTAGCCCTTTGACTTTGCACGGACGGGCTTTGACCAGTGGACCTCCCCACCCGGTTGTGTTAGGTCAGCCCATAGGAACACTTTGGAGCAACATCCGGGCCAGACCCACAGCAAGATCCCCTCCATGTAGACCCCACGCGTCCGTTTCCCCCCTCCAGATGCCGGCGGCAGCGCCGTCCATGAGGGGGGCACACCCCGGACACGCGTGCCGGGCGTTTGCAACCGCCACAACACTTCCAGACTTGTGAGAGGCCGCCTACGCAAGATTTGGCGGCATGCTAGCCCCCGGAGGCCGCCGGCCACAGCCGTAGACGCATGAAGGGCAATCCGCGTAGAGGGAATTTTTCGGATACTTCTCCATCACCAAAAATTATGAAAAGATGACATCGTTCCTATAGCACATGTTCCCACGTCGTGCAAAAGAACTCATGATTTTATCACGCTCCGAGTATTTAGTAATATTGACGCTGCATCGTTACCGCAGAACGTCTACTACCGTGTCATCGCCGTCCGTGAGGGGGGGCCACGCACCGGAGACGCGTCTCGCCTCTTCGGACATGCCACCACACCACCGCGCATGCATGAGGGCCCGGTGCGACGCTCCGGTGGCATTGCTACGCCCCCAGTGCCCTCGTCCCGCCTAACCATGTAGCGTTTGACCATGGGATCTAGCCCTTTGACTTTGCACGGACGGGCTTTGACCAGTAGAC
>NW_021258356.1:0-699 GCF_002162155.2 Triticum dicoccoides | reverse complement strand
GACCAGAGGTACACCCTCCGCCTCCTCGACAAACACCGTCGCGCGTAGGTGCAAATCGTTGGCATGGGCATCGTGGTGGACATAGACATGGACGAGTATGAGGCGTTGCTCCTGTCGTACCATGCCGCCCGTGACATTCGCCGCGAGCAATGGCGGGACCGCGTCCTGCAGCTGCTAGGAAAGAAGCTACCTTCATGGAGATCGATGAGGCGATGGCAGAATTCTATGATGGCACTGACGACGTCGCTAGCTTCGCATCGTCCATGCCCCACCGCCATGACGACAAAGTCGACATGTCCACGGGCACTGCTGGTAGCAAGGAAGAGTAGAACATGGGAGGACGCCGAGTCCCATGATGGTCACTACACTTCCCCTCCCGTTGAAACTAAGCTTGGCGGGCTGTTCATCGTCGGCCAATTAGCCGCGGCTATTCCTTACCTCCCACTGAAGCTTTGCTTCCCGGGGCTCACAACCATCCGGTGAGCTTGCTGACGGACATAGGGAAGACATGTGTTGGGAAACGGGCGTCGACGATCATTTCGACTAGGTTAGAATAGGGCTTTTAGTTGAAATATGTCGAGAATGTAATGAATGTGGTCCGGTTTAGATGAAAATCATCCGGCTTGATGTAAAATCATCCAAATTTCAATGAATATGGTTCTATTTGTTTAAATTTGCATCAAATTTGTTTTGTTTTTC
>NW_021258355.1:0-1511 GCF_002162155.2 Triticum dicoccoides | reverse complement strand
TGGGATCTTGAGTTTCCAAAGCTTACTCCAAATCTCCGGAGTTTGAGAGCCCGCAGGACGCTCTGTCCTATTTGCATGAGCCCTAAAAGATCGTTCCCACTGCACTTTGTACGCTGATCGAACCGTAAATATGCCATTGCGTTTAGGATGCCATGCAATAAAATCATCAAAGGAATTAGTATTGACCGGAATCTGTAATATCCTTTGAACATCCACCGGATTAAGGATAGATCTGATGATCTCCTCATCCCATGTTCCTGTATAAGGATCCAATAGCTCGCTAACTGAGGTTAGGATAGATTGGACCCGACTTGAGATTACCTTACGGTCTGGACTTGCAGGTACCCATGGGTCCTGCCAAATGGTGACACTCTCCCCAGTACCAATGCGCCAGATATATCCCAACTTGAAAGTCTCCAGTCCCTTCATCACACTCTGCCATGTGAATGAAGCGCCATTTTTAAGAGTTGCATGAAGTAAGTCAACATTTGGGTAGTATTTTGCCTTTAACACTCGAGCACAAAGGGACTCTGGATTAGAAATCAGGCGCCAACACTGTTTTGAAAGCATTGCCAAGTTAAAAGAGTACAAATCCCTGAACCCCGTACCACCTTCAATCTTGGGATAACACATTTTCCACCACGTATACCAATGCATTCTTTTATGATCCTCATCATCACCCCACCAGAACTCCGCAATCATATCTGTGATCTCCTTGCAGATTCCGTTCGGAATACTAAATACTGACATTGCAAACACTGGAATTGCTTGGGCAACAGATTTGATAAGTACTTCCTTACCTCCTGTGGATAGTTGTTTCTCAATCCATCTTTTTAACAATTCCTTGATTCTTTCACAAAAGCGTCTGAAACAATCACTCCGGTCCGCTCCCACCAATGCAGGTAGCCCAAGATACTTATCTGATAATGCTTCAGTATCAATATTAAGGATTTGACAAATTTCAGTCCTAGATACAACCGAGGTGTTTGGACTGAAGAACACACTTGATTTGTTCACACTCACCATTTGTCCCGAACTCTGGCAATAGGTTTCTACTGCATGCTGTAAGGAAGCTGCATTTAAGGTATCTGCTGTCATAAGAATCAAAGAGTCATCAACAAATAAAAGATGTGATACTGATGGTGCATTTCTGCACACTCTTATGATTAGTGGAAGGGAGCTTTTTCTTAGTAACAGAGAGAAGATTTTCTTTTAGGATTTTTTTTAGACAAAGATTTTCATTTAGGTGAACACATGGAGAAGAGAGAGTACGTGTTGAATGTGTGTGTGTCGGTCAAGTCCTTATGCTTGGGCCCAAGCCCAAAAACAGTGCAAAAAAAATAAATAAAAATCAAATATATTTTTACAAGGAAAATGTTTGTCACAAAAAATGATACAATTTCTAAAAAATGTCGTGGAAAAAAATACAAAAGAACACCTTTTTAAAAAATGTGATTGTGTTCAATTTTTTTTGTGATTTTTGGACAAGAAAAATATTATCGATCAAAAGA
>NW_021258354.1:0-1823 GCF_002162155.2 Triticum dicoccoides | reverse complement strand
GATCTCTTTGCTCGAAGCTCCATTTCCGAAACTGTTCGGGGGATTGTTGCTTGGTATGTGACTCCATCATTTGTCCAATTAGTTTTTGTTCTAGTGGTTTATACTTTGAATAAATAGCTACCCTTGGTGCTGTTGTAGATGTGCTTGCATGTTCATTTCTTAGTGTTCTAAGTAGTTTGAATGCTTGCTATGGCCTCTATGTATCCCTATGAGTAGTTGCTATTAGTTTTGTGAAGTTTTGTTGGAAAAAATTTGTGGACTAAAAATTCAGATTTTTGTTCATAGGAAAAATTGTACGCGGACATGAATATCTTTAGGAAATTTGGCTCTAAGAAGAACTCCAAGGGTGTTATTGGGGAGTTTTCTGACAATGGTCTCCACCTTCGGAGGTTGGCGGAGGTACGGCCATGCGAATGGCCGCACATCCAGTTCCTGCAAGAAGCTGGAATTCATGAGGAGTTCATGCAATTCATTGCCAACGCCAGTCTCACCGACTTCATCACAGATGAGTGTGACCAGCACCAAATCCTCACAAATGTTTTTGTTCAAAGCTTTACATTCTTGCCTAGAAATAATCCTCCTGAAGTGAGCTTTGATTTATATGCTAAGAACCACTAGATACCACTTACTGAATTTTGTGACATATGCATGATCCCGTCTGATGGGAGCTTGGCTGAGCCTAGGCCGGTTGAGTTTGAGGATTTCTATCGCACTTTGACAGTGGGTGATGAGAGGAGAGTGTCAGCCATCACTACCGGTGGCTTGCATTTTTCCTGTTGTTCGTTACTTTGCAATCTTCATTACCAAATGCTTGCTTGCTAGGGAGAAGGTGGGTGCACTTAGTTCACTAGACCTTGGTGTTTTACTTGTGCAATAGAGGGCGACAACACCTATAGCTTGGGAGCTATTGTGGCCCGTCGCCTCCATCATAATAAATCTCAGGGTAAAATACATGGTGGGATTTTTGCTACTCGGTTGGCGGCCCACTTCGAGGTGGCAATACGCCACCATGATGTCCCTCTTACCACAATTTACCTAGACCATGCAGCCATGGATCACCATCACTTTCTTGCACATGATCGTCCTAATCTTGCCATTCCTTATAACTTGGTTTATAACATGGACACTTGTGATATTATCCCCTTGCCTGCACTTGCTCTGTTTGATTCTGTTGCCAGGGGCGGATACCGGATTATGCATGGAGACATCCTCGCCTACTGGAACGCTCAGGCTGCTGCCGTGGCTGCACAGGCACCTCTGCAGTGGGATGAGTGGATGCCCGCTCCTCAGGATCCCTACTACCCTCTAGGCTACTAATCGATTACCAACTTAGCTCAGAAGCCTAAGCTTGGGGGAGTACGTGTTTCCACTGACATTATATTCGTGTTCACATATATTATTCCACTTGTCGGTGCTCACACTTTTTCATTGTATCATCCATGCTAAGATTTATTTTCTTGCTTTCTTCTTGTTGAAGGAAATATGCCCTAGAGGCAATAATAAAGTTGTTATTTATATTTCCTTATATCATGATAAATGTTTATTATTCATGCTAGAATTGTATTAACCGGAAACTTAGTACATGTGTGAATACATAGACAAACAGAGTGTCACTAGTATGCCTCTACTTGACTAGCTCGTTAAATCAAAGATGGTTAAGTTTCCTAGCCATAGACATGAGTTGTCATTTGATTAACAGGATCACATCATTAGAGAATGATGTGATTGACTTGACCCATTCCATTAGCTTAGCACTTGATCGTTTAGTATGTTGCTATTGCTTTCTTCATGACTTATACATGTTCCTATGACTATGAGATTAT
>NW_021258353.1:0-436 GCF_002162155.2 Triticum dicoccoides | reverse complement strand
TTCCACTTCCGTTGCTGCTATTTAGTAGTACTACTAAGTAGCAATCATGACATTCAATAGTTTTCATACATATTCACTTTAGTACGCTTCAGTGTGTGATTACACTTAGATTCGCAAAGATGTTGAAAGCATAACTTCCTACTATCTGAACTAATCCCAGAAAGCAAAGACTCCTCACCCACAGCTTTGATGCACCCCTTTTGGCTACACTGGTAAGCTGTCATGATCTTCAAACAGACTTCAGAGACACACAAAAGATGCAATATACTGTACTCAATCAATCACCCACGGCAAGCAGGTCGTCGATATCACAACCAAAATGTCATCTGAAGGCTCTTACCAAATACATTGTTCATTTTCCGTTGTAACGGTTCATCATACTGATACAGTTGGGTTATGGGGGTCATGCGTGTGTACTTTTCCTCCGTTTTCAACA
>NW_021258352.1:0-555 GCF_002162155.2 Triticum dicoccoides | reverse complement strand
GTTGGTACCACCAACTGGGACCAAAGGCCCCCTGACTAGGCTCGGCGCACAGGGCCACGTGGAGGCACATTGGTCCCGGTTCGTGTTTGAACCGGGACTAATGGGTGGAGGTATTAGTAACGACCCATTAGTCCCGGTTCATGAACCGGGACTAAAGGCCCTTACGAACCGGGACTATTAGGTGTTTTTCTACTAGTGCCTATATTTGTGGGTTATCAATTTGCCCCTCTGAGAGCCGGTGATGAGCGATCAAGTTGAGGTTATAGCGTTGGTCCTCCCGTGCCATCCGGAATGCCTCCTGCTCCTCCTGCTATACCTTCGTCATGACAGCATTGAAGTGCGTCTGTGCCTGCTTCATGGTGAAGCCGACATTTACGGACACGAGCGTCGACTCATCGTTGGAGGCCTCCATCACATGACGGGCCTGCCAGCCGGCCGCAAGGCCGTCCAACTCGAGCTTAACCTAAATGTGTAACATAACATTCTGCGCACAAAAATTAGTGAAATGGATCCATGCATGCTGAGGTGGCATGGTTGCATGAATAAATTAATATA
>NW_021258351.1:0-1038 GCF_002162155.2 Triticum dicoccoides | reverse complement strand
AGTTATGGAATAAACCATTTTAGCATGGCATTAGGCAAATTTGAACAAACAACATTTTAAACATTTTAAACATAGATGAAAGTGGAAAATTATTAATCTACACAAAATTCTAAGCAAGTTTTATATATAAATCATTTTAATATGATGCACGGTTATTAAGTTATTATATGCATGAACATTAAGGGGTTTTCTGAAAACTGCAGTACTCTGATTAAAAGAAGAAGAAAAACGTCCTGGCAAGAAAAAAACATAACAAGGCCGAATCCATGCACTGGGCCGAAACAAAGCATGGGAGCTGGGGGGGATTTCGCACCATGGGCCAGGCCCGGTTGAGATCGAGGCCGTTGGGTCAACGCGAGGCGCGGCGGAGGCGCTGACTGCGTGCGCTCCGCGTGTTTCTGAAGAAAACTGCAGCCGCAGGTCGAGGCAGCCCGGCAGGGGACAGGCGCGGCGGCAGCTGGTCTCTGGTGGCGCAGCGTGGAGCCCTGGAGGCGGGGAGGAACTGCAGGGCCATGGCGGGGAGGATTCAGACAAGAGGCAGGGACAGAGAGAGGGCCGGAGTGTGAGCGAGAGGAGGCGAGGTGACCTGGATGCAGAGGAGGCGCAGGGGACTTGGTGGCCGGCAGCGGGGCTTGCTGCGGTGCAAAATCCAGCCGGTGCTTGCCGTATCCGGCGCGGAGGAGGACGGGAATGGGTTCCCTACGGACCGAGGCAGGTCGGGAACGGCAACAGAGGAGCTCCGAGGCCACGAAGAGGATGCGGGGCGCCATAAGGACGGGCGCGGGGACCTTGGGACTTGGCGTCCATGGCGGAGGAGCTTCAACGGCGGCGCTCGTTGTCGGATGGCGAGGCGAGGAGGGGGCCAGGGACGAGGCATGGCTCGGGCAGGGGAAGACTTGGGCGCGGTCGAGGTGAACGGTGGCAGGAGGTGGCTCCCGTTCATGGCGGCACCGTCCTAGTGGCTTCCTGCAAAACGGGAGGGAGAGAGAGAGAGATGAGCTCGGGAGAGAGAGCAGGAAAAGGAGAGGAGGAGGAGGA
>NW_021258350.1:0-393 GCF_002162155.2 Triticum dicoccoides | reverse complement strand
TGGGGCATCAATAATCCGGCTTAAGACTCAGTAAAGCAGTGGCGGAGCTTCAAAGAAAAAGTTGGGCGGGCCAAGTTAAAGAAAAGCACAATTTTTCTAGGCATATATGTCAACAAACAAGTTAATGGCCAGATAATCATATTCTACATCATTAGCAACATTGTTTCAATGATCTTCATATACTAAAGCACCGTTAACAAAAAGTATTAAGCATTAGGTATGAACTCTTAAGAAAAAATAGCTTTCTATCTTCCATTTCTATGTATAAATTAGTAATAAAATGCATTAATTATGCTCAGTTCAACCAATGGACAACAAAAACAGACTACTCCAAGTTACCCAGCGGCACGGTTGTCACTTATGAGGAGGTAAACTGGACTAAGTGCATAGTTA
>NW_021258349.1:0-1367 GCF_002162155.2 Triticum dicoccoides | reverse complement strand
GCGCGATCGATAAAGAGTGCCATCGAATTTGCGTGTGCCCACGTCAAAGATATAGAGTGGTTGGCCTACTAGAACGTGAGATGGGACATGTGCAGTTTGTTTGTGTGGCATGGATACCTACCTGCAGCGCTCGACTATCGGTGTGTGGTGGGGGAAGAGGGAGGCCCAATTAACTATAGAGGTACAATGGCTGGTATATGTGTGGAGGAGGATAGAGGCCTACCTCATGTATTAAGGAGATCGATCTGCCTCATGTATTAAGGGAGATCGATCGACATCCATGCATATGTGCAGGAGATGAATAAGGATGGGAGAGAGACAGAGCTAGAGCGTTGGAGGGGGTGGTAGTGGAGTTGCTTCTAACAAATGGTGGGATAGGCTTGCTAGACAAACGGAGGGCACGCCCGCAATATCAATAAGAGAGGAGATGGCTGCTTGTTGTCTGTGCACGTGCATGTGAGAGACGGGTCAGGAGGCATGCACTAATGATGAGGGGGGACGATGTGGCTGTGGTAAGCAGACGTAACTACATAGGAAGATCAATCGCCCTTTGTAAGATAAAGGAGAGACATAACTTGTGAGGTACGTCGATCGATGGGGGCTAGTTAAAGTCGATCTAGGTATATGTTGGGATATCGATCGGTATATATGCATGTGTGTGTTAGAAGAAAATGAGGCACGAGGAGAAGGATAGAGAGAGAGGGATGCATGTAGGAGGTGGTACGAGAGGCATACTATATCGAGGGGGAGGAGTGTGCGAGTACGAGAATGATGAAAAGAGTGGTGGGAGTGAGGCATGGACAGTGACAAGAGAAGAGGGGAAGCTTGTGTTGTGCTAGGCACACCTGGCTAGAGAGGCATATCGATCGATGTGTGCTATAAAGAAGGAGCTGGGGGGCCTACACACACCGTGGGTGAACGACCTAAAGTGAAAAGACGAATTTGCGCGATGGAGCTAGAGAATGCTGAGGGAGGGTGAGAGGGATGCGGGCGTGTGCATGCACAAGAGAAAGTTAGAGCTAGCTACAAATATAAGAGGGTTGTGTGGGTGTAAAAGACGAATAGAGATCATATATACTTCATTACAAAAAGCGAATTTGGATATTTGAAGAATTTATCATAGTATTTCAAATCGACGGATGTGTGAATATATATAACGGTGATACACATGGTGTGGTTATGAACATGGTATACTACATTTAATATGTTTTATCTCTACTCTTATAAAAAACGGAGTTGTTGATGATGGTGTGCCTGCCATCCTGCATTACATGCCATCTGATTTATATCTAGCAGATAGCAAGGAAACTATGCTGGTTGAAGTTGGCAACAATCATGATTGTAGATTCTTATTGAAATAGAGAAAC
>NW_021258348.1:0-462 GCF_002162155.2 Triticum dicoccoides | reverse complement strand
TTGCGTAGGCGGCCTCTCACAAGTCTGGAAGTGTTGTGGCAGTTGTAAACGCTCGGCACGCGTGTCCGGGGTGTGCCCCCCCTCACGGACGGCGCCGCCGCCGGTACCTGGAGGTGGGAAACGGACGCGTGGGGTCTACACGGAGGGGATCTTGCTGTGGGTCTAGCCCGGATGTTGCTCCAAAGTGTTCCTATGGGCTGACCTAACACAACCGGGTGGGGAGGTCCACTGGTCAAAGCCCGTCCGTGCAAAGTCAAAGGGCTAAATCCCGTGGTCAAACGCTACAGGGTTAGGCGGGACGGGGGCACTGGGGGTAGCAATGCCACCGGAGCGTCGCACCGGGCCCTCATACATGCGGGGTGGTGTGGTGGCATGTCCGAAGAGGCGGGACGCGTCTCCGGGGCGTGGCCCCCCCTCACGGACGGCGATGACACGGTAGTAGATGTTCTACGGTAACGATGC
>NW_021258347.1:0-742 GCF_002162155.2 Triticum dicoccoides | reverse complement strand
ATAGCACATGTGCCCATGTCGTGCAAAAAAACTCTTGATTTTATCGCGCTCCAAGTATTTAGTAATATCGAAGCCGCATTGTTACCGCAGAACGTCTACTACCGTGTCATCATCGTCCGTGAAGGGGGGGCCACGCACCGGAGACGGGTCCCGCCTCTTTGGACAAGCCACCACACCACCGCGCATGTATGAGGGCCCGGTGCGACGCTCCGGTGGCATTGCTACCCTCCCAGTGCCCCCGTCCCGCCTAACCCTGTAGCGCTTGACCACGGGATCTAGCCCTCTGACTTTGCACGGACGGGCTTTGACCAGTGGACCTCTCCACCTGGTTGTGTTAGGTCAGCCCATTGGAACACTTTGGAGCAACATCCGGGCCAGAGCCACAGCAAGATCCCCTTCGTGTAGACCCCACGCGTCCGTTTCCCCCCTCCAGGTGCCGGCGGCAGCGCCGTCCGTGAGGGGGCACACCCCGGACACGCGTGCCGGGCGTTTGCCACCGCCACAACACTTCCAGACTTGTGAGAGGCCGCCTACGCAAGATTTGGCGGCATGCTAGCCCCCGGAGGCCGCCGGCCACAGCCGTAGACGCGCGAAGGGCAATCCGCGTAGAGGGAATTTTTCGGATACTTCTCCATTACCAAAAATTATGAAAAAAATACCATCGTTCCTATAGCACATGTGCCCATGTCGTGCAAAAAAACTCTTGATTTTATCGTGCTCCGAGTATTTAGTAATATTGACG
>NW_021258346.1:0-1648 GCF_002162155.2 Triticum dicoccoides | reverse complement strand
CTCTCCCCTCTCCCCCTAGGGTTCGGTAGATCCCCCTCCTGGTCGACCTAGGGTTAGGATTCGGTCGATCTAGGGTTAGGATTCGGTCAATCTAGGGTTAGGATTCGGTTGATCTACGAGCTCCTGGTGGTTCTTGTTCATGTTCATTGGACAAGTTGTTCATGTTCATCGAGCTCTTGGTTCTTGTTCTTGTTCATGTCGATCTAGGGCTAGGATTCATTTTCATGTCGATCTAGGGTTAGGATTCGCGCGTCGGCTCCTCCCTCCCTGCTCGAACCCTACTGATCCAGAATGTGCTTGCCAGATTCACTCATGGTGCTTGGCTTGGGTCACAGTTGGTTATGTTGCATGCGTGTCCTTGTGCACTTGTAGTGTTTGATCCCCCTCATGGTTTAGGGTTCATGTTGATGGAGAGGAAGTGCATGATTTTAGGGGATGGGGATGGATGAGGAGGTGGATGAGGTTTGAGGAAGACCTCCCTCTGGTTCATGGTTCATGTTGCTTGTGTATGATTTAATTACTTGGCTTGTATCAGTAGCACTTGGAGAAGGTGCCCCTCAGGGCCTCTCATGCTACCCATTCCTGTTGTTTTGAGGTTATGGGTGGTTTTGCTGTGCGTTTGGTTATATTGTGCTTGTGCGTTGGTTTGGTTCGTGGCGTGTTTACCGCTCTTGTGAGCGGGGTGCTGTGTCACTGATGTTTCTGAACCTGGTGTTTATGTCGTATCTCTCTGATGAGATGTATGGCCAAGTGAATGTTGTCATCATCATGATTCACCCCTATGAAACCAGTAGTTTATTTCCCTTTGATTTCATCGAAAATGATGCCTTGTGCTGGCCCAAGATGTTGTAATATCGTTCTATGGCTGCCCATGATTTGTCCTTTTTTTGCGGGTATGGCGTTCTTTCTGTACTCAAACACAAAAGCAATTTGTGTTAAGTAGAAGGTGTTGTGTTCAGTCACCAAGCTATAGTGGAATTACATGATTCAGATGAGCATTTGTTTATCAGCATAGAGGCCGTCCCGTGTGGCCCTCTCGCCTTTTTTTGTTGTTGTTGTTGTTGCAAAGACCGGGAACTTTATTGAGCAGTTCAGAGTATTTTTTTCATCTGCTTTTGTACTTCTGCAAGTACTGTTGTTTCATGCTTTACTACTGGAAACATCTAGTTGTTTTGAAGGTCCTCATGATATACTCGTCTAGCTTGCTGTCAGACTGTCTAAGCATGTGTACATGACACTAATTCACTAGTTCATGTTGCTTGCTTGCTAACATACATGTTGCTTGCAAGCATACATGCTTAATTAGGGTTTCCATTAGCAGTACTTGCTTGTATCAGTAGCACATGGAGAAGAAGCTACTTGCTTTCTTATTAATTAGGGTTTGTATCAATAGTATTTGCTTGCTTCTTTTCAATTTCCTTCAATGCTTGCTTGTTTCTATTAGTAGCACTTTGCTTGCTTGCTTGTTTAGTGTACATATATTTCCACTGTACATGCATGCTTGTTTAGTGCACTTACATGTTTGCTTAATTAATAACAGTACATCACTGTATGTGCATGATGGTCCAAATGCTTTCCTTTATTGATACAAGTGCATCATTTTACTTTATCCCTGTTGTATCTGATTGTTGTTTATTCTATTTTGCAA
>NW_021258345.1:0-464 GCF_002162155.2 Triticum dicoccoides | reverse complement strand
GTTTAGGCCCAAAATTTTTCGAAAACGCATTTTTCAAAAAAATTTCTGGCTATCCTATTTTTAGGTGTTTCTGAGTGTTTTGAGACAGGTGCCATTATAGGAAGTTTTTTTTGACCCGTTTCCAGTTTTTGGGTCCGGGCAGTCGAAAAAAAAAAATTGGTCGAAAAATTTCGTGCCCATCCTGTCAGTTTGAGCTAGGAAGAGTTTTGAGACACTCGCCATTATAGTGATTTTTCGCAAAAAAAAAAAAGCAGCGCAAAAAAAAGAGCGCAAAAAAAAAAGAGCGAAAAAGAAAATTCAGAGTGTGCTTTTCCCTTGTTTACGTGCCGCGCCGTGATTTTGTTGGTGTTCTAGGCTCGCGTCTCTAGCACAGTCTAGCCTAGGACCAGCACAGTACCGTCGTTGAGCGTTTATTCAACTTTGCATCTCTGAATTGATTATTGCTGACCCTTTTTGCTACCATA
>NW_021258344.1:0-1075 GCF_002162155.2 Triticum dicoccoides | reverse complement strand
CCACTATTTTTATTTCTCTTGACATGCAGCCTATCCACATCATCAAATAGACCCCACATGATTTTGTACTCAATTCTATATCACCTATTCTGATTTTCCCACGCTCTGATCTATTTATTTCCACGAAAGAACTCTGTCGCTAACATTGGGCCGTATACCCGCATGACTCTCAGTCTTCTGGAACTGACGCAGGCATCCGAAGAGACATGAATTGATCGTGGGAATTCAACAAGACATGATCTCCACGTCGCATCAGGATCTCTGCAAATCTTGGATGATGCAGAAGGGGTAGGGAGGAGGAGGATAGAGAAAGAGAAGCGTCGGCGAGTAAGAGGTAGGAGGGCCGCATCTCGGAGCTCCCCAAAGAGACTGTACTGCCGCTCAAGTCAGCCATCCGCACCGGCGCGCAGGGGGTGGGAGGACCGCATCTCAGAGCTCCCCATTGTCCTGCGCTGCCACTCAAGTCGCGATCTGCAGCGGCGCGCTCCCCTTGCAGTGGCGCGACCTCTCAGAGCAGTGGTGGCCCGTGTGTCATCTCTCCGCCTCCGAGTCCTGCCGTGCGCTTCGTGGATGGCAGGGACGGGGGACCAGATTGTGGACCTCGACAAATGAGAGAGTTCAGGCAAAATCGCCGCACCGGCGCCGTCGTGCCCCACCCGCTATGTGACGAGCTGGTGGAGGGTATGGACTTTTACATGGAGGCCCCAGTCCAAGTACTACGACGCCCCACGTCTCTGTACAAGGTCGATGCGCGTCGTGGGATGCAAGATGTACATGCTCGGTTGCTCATCGCGGGGCCACGTTGCATGTTCGCAGACGTGTCCCTCATGGCCACGCTCGGCCGCTGGGCTGTTCGACGTCCTGTGTGTCCAATTCCACGACAACCATCCGTGCCAGTTCATTCCGGCCATGCCGGAGACGGGAGCATGCAGAGCGAACGGCAGCAGTGGATGACGGATTTGCCTTCTCTGACTGTGTATCTCGGCTTGCCGGCATTGCAGGATATTGCGAACAGCGGGTTTATCGACGCGGACACGCTTCTGTCGCAGGTGCGACCGCTGCTGGAAGGTGCGGC
>NW_021258343.1:0-450 GCF_002162155.2 Triticum dicoccoides | reverse complement strand
CCGTCCCTCCAAACATCTTCCTGGAACGGCTCTTTAAGCCATCCGTATTATGGGAAGAGGAGTCCGGAAATAACAACCCGGAACCAACTGCACCACCCAACACAGAACATTCTGACACAATCGGTGGCTCAGCCAATGAAATAACACCTTCAGCCCACAAAATAATGGCAGTAATTGCCCCATGGACGGAACCATTCCGAGCCTACTTAATCAGGCAGGAACTTCCCGAAGACCAAAATGAGGCCCCCTGCATAGTTCGGCAATCTAAAGCCTACAAGGTCCATGAGGGAGAACTTTATAAGAAAAGCACAACCGGAGTCCTTCAAAGGTGTATCTCTGAAGAGGAAGGGAGAAATCTCCTGGCTGAAATTCACGCCGGACTCGACGGGCACCACGCTGCAGCCCAGGCCCTTGTAGGCAAGGCCTTCCGTACATGATTTTATTGGCCGA
>NW_021258342.1:0-534 GCF_002162155.2 Triticum dicoccoides | reverse complement strand
AACTTAGTACCTGATAGTATTTTGCTTGTCTATGTTTGTTTGTAGATAGATGGCTCGTGCTATTGTTCCGTTGAATTTTAATGTGTTCCTTGAGAAAGCAAAGTTGAAAGATGATGGTAGCAATTACACGGACTGGGTCCGTAACCTGAGGATTATCCTCATTGCTGCACAGAAAAGTTACGTCCTGGAAGCACCGCTGGGTGCCAGGCCTGCTGCTGATGCAACTGACGACGTTAAGAACGTCTGGCAGAGGAAAGCTGATGACTACTCGATAGTTCAGTGTGCCATGCTTTACGGCTTAGAACAGGGTCTTCAACGACGTTTTGAATGTCATGGAGCATATGAGATGTACCAGGAGTTGAAGTTAATATTTCAAGCAAATGCCCGGATTGTCAGATATGAAGTCTCCAATAAGTTCTATAGCTGCAAGATGGAGGAGAATAGTTCTGTCAGTGAACACATACTCAAAATGTCTGGGTATAATAATCACTTGATTCAACTGGGAGTTAATCTTCCTGATGATAGTGTCATTGA
>NW_021258341.1:0-1159 GCF_002162155.2 Triticum dicoccoides | reverse complement strand
TTTGGGGGTGACAAGTAGTACTAAAAAGCAGTTTAGTCCCCAACTTAGCCCATAAACATCTCCAAAAGTGGCTAAGAAATTTAGTATCACGATCTGAAACAATAGTATTTGGCACACCATGCAAGCGAATAATTTCACGAAAAAACAAATCAGCAACATTAACAGCATCATCGCTTTTATGACATGGTATAAAGTGTGCCATTTTCGAGAATCTATCCACGACAACAAATATGCTATCCCTCCCCTTCTTTGTTCGAGGTAAACCTAAAACAAAGTCCATAGATATATCCTCCCAAGGAACACTAGGTACAGGCAAAGGCATATATAAACCATGAGGATTGAGTCGTGACTTAGCTTTTTGACATGTAGTGCAGCGAGCAATAAAACGCTCAACATCCCGTCTCATCTTGGCCAAAAGAAATGTGTAGCAAGTACGTCCTCCGTCTTCTTCACGCCAAAGTGTCCCATTAATCCTCCTCCATGTGCCTCCTGCAACAACAAAAGACGAACGGAGCTAGCTGGAATGCATAGCTTGTTAGCACGAAACACAAATCCATCGTTAACAACAAACTTGTTCCACATTCTTCCTTCTTTACAATTCTGCATTACATCTTTAAAATCAGCATCATGCACATATTGATCTTTGATGGTCTCCAAACCAAATATTTTGAAGTCAAGTTGTGAAAGCATAGTATAGCGACGAGATAATGCATCAGCAATAACATTTTCTTTTCCCTTCTTGTGTCTAACGACATAAGGGAAAGTCTCAATGAATTCAACCCATTTAGCATGTCTACGATTCAGTTTAGCTTGACTTTTAATATGTTTCAAAGATTCATGATCAGAATGTATAACAAATTCTTTGGGCCATAAATAATGTTGCCATGTTTCTAAAGTCCGAACAAGAGCATATAATTCTTTATCATAAGTAGAATAATTCAGACTAGGCCCACTCAATTTTTTAGAAAAGTATGCAACAGGTTTGCCATCTTGTAATAACACACCTCCTAATCCAATTCCACTAGCATCACATTCAAGCTCAAAAGTCTTATTAAAATCAGGAAGTTGGAGTAAAGGAGCATGTGTCAACTTATCTTTCAATACCGTGAAGGCTTCTTCCTGTGCGGTACCCCAAAGAAAAGGCACATCTTTCTTTGTA
>NW_021258340.1:0-387 GCF_002162155.2 Triticum dicoccoides | reverse complement strand
TGACAGTCTTCGCGCTCGTCTAGAAGAAGTGCATAAACGCCTCGAACAACAGCTGCGGCTTCACCTTTAGAGTGTTCGGGATCGTCCCCTAGTACTTCCTCGTGGCGCCGGCGAGGTGCAGAGCGTTCGGATCGTGTCACAGTTCTTCAGAGCTTGTGCCCGGTGTGCATGTTTACTGCTTAGTTTTCCTTTAGTGCAGAAATCACTCGCCATGCAACGTGTGCATGTCCACCTCTTCGATTGGTTTGAGGTTAGTTAGATCTGGCCATTCTCTCGTTCCATTCAGTTGCAAGAAAAACGTCTTGACCCGCAGCTCGTGCCATGGCACGATTTCAGCTCATGTAGGCGCGATACCCGCAGGAATTGGTGCCACGGTTGGGGTGGATA
>NW_021258339.1:0-389 GCF_002162155.2 Triticum dicoccoides | reverse complement strand
TTTTTTTGTAGTGAACTTTCTTTTGCCATGTTATTTTGAGAAGATACGATTGCTTTATTAGTATGCTTGAATTATTATTGTTTTTATGTCAATATTAAACTTTTGTTTTGAATCTTATGGATCTGAATATTCATGCCATAATAAAGAAGATTACATGGATAAATATGTTAGGTAGCATTCCAGATCAAAAATTCTGTTTTTATCATTTATCTACTCGAGGACGAGTAGGAATTAAGCTTGGGCATGCTTGATAACGTCTCTAATGTATCTATACTTTATTATTATTCCACGCTATTATATTATCTGTTTTGGATGTTTTATATGCATTAATATGCAATTTTATTTTATTTTTGGGACTAACCTATTAATCCAGATCCCAGTGTCAGTTT
>NW_021258338.1:0-385 GCF_002162155.2 Triticum dicoccoides | reverse complement strand
ATAGCTTTGTTAATTATAAATTTATGGGCTTCCTATCACGTAGGTCTGTTGTGCATATCATTTTTCAGTTATTTATTAAATTGTTGTTTATGTTTTCTAGGATTCACTACAGCTCAGAAAGCACCTGCTGGTCCAGATGCTGATGATCAAAGGCAATGAAGCAGCTATAAACATCCCAGCTGAAATTACAGCATGCTTGAGGTTTTTGGAGGAATGACTATGGACTAATGCTAAATCGAATGTCGCAAATATAATAAGCTAATAGAACCTTGTCAGGGATCAAATTGAGATTTATCCTTTTGGCAGTATGAATAATGGATTTGATTATATATATGTAGAGAATAAACTGTTTGATGGCACCCTCTAGCTTCGTATTCGTTTAAAC
>NW_021258337.1:0-469 GCF_002162155.2 Triticum dicoccoides | reverse complement strand
AAAAAATGTATGGACAGTCATAAGGAGCTTCTTGGAAGCAAAAGGAAGCGAAGCGCAAGAATTGGAGACAGGATGATCTCCATTCTTCATAATGGAGAGTCAGGGTCTATATTGTTTTATGCTATTTTATCTTAAGGGTGTTTAGGTCCTACCTGATACTGATGATCATGTGCTAAGAACAATTATGTAGGGTTGGGTTCGATGACTATGAGGATGATGATCGTGTGACTTGTTATTAATAACGAGTAGAAGTTGTATGATGATGCATGATTAGTAGGACTTGTTATTATATATGATGATGTATGACGCGAGCATGCATGAGTTATTATATATCAGCGGGTAAACTGAACATAGCAGTAGCGTTGGTAAACCAAGGATGAAGATATAAGAGACGACACTTCTCTCTTTTAGCTAGCTAATAACAACCTAAATTAACCCCCCAAACCCCTAAACCAGCCACTTTTTTTTT
>NW_021258336.1:0-498 GCF_002162155.2 Triticum dicoccoides | reverse complement strand
AACCCTGCGCCCGAGGCGTCACAGTCCACCACGAATGGGCGGTCGAACTCGGGCATCTGGAGGACGGGGCCCGTCGTGAGGGCCCCCTTGAGGGCCTCGAACGCTGTCGTCGCCTCGTCGTCCCAGGCAAAAGCGTCGCGGCGAAGCAACCGCGTGAGGGGCGCCGCGATAAGCCCGAACTCCCAGATAAATTTCCGGTAGTAGCCGGCGAGGCCGAGGAACCCGCGGAGAGCCCGCGGCGAGTGAGGCGTCGGCCAGGCGGAGATGGCTGCCACCTTGTCGGCGTCCATAGCCACCCCGTCGGCCGAGATGACGTGGCCCAAGTAGGCCACCGAAGGCATCGCGAACGAGCACTTAGAGCACTTAAGGTGGAGGTGATGCGCTCGAAGCTCGTTGAAGACGATGGCGACGTGCTGGAGGTGCTCGGCCCAAGATGCACTATAGATTAGAATATCATCAAAGAAAACGAGCACAAACCGGCGTAAGTAGGGCCTGAGG
>NW_021258335.1:0-617 GCF_002162155.2 Triticum dicoccoides | reverse complement strand
AAAAACTAGATGTACTTCATGTATAAACTAAACACTCTTCAGTGAACAGAAACATCCGCCTTCCACATCGAAATCTATTTTTAAAAATATTTTCCCTTTAAACCTTTTTCTATGTTGAATATACACTATTGAAAGCGCAATGCTGAAGCTTGAGGCTAGTCTAGGTTAATGAACATGATATATTCAAGCACTTTCCATACTTACAAGACCTGTGGCGGGCGCCAGCTGCTCCCTGCCACTGCTAACTTTAGAATTTTTTGGAGAGTTTGGGCATGGGTTAGCAAAGTATTACCATGGCAGGAATTTATCATGGCCCTCCATAGATACGTTGAGAACCAATGGCTGGTGTGTCACCTGGCCCGCCACAATATTGTTTCTATCATGTGGCTAATTCCGTGAAAATATAGGAGGGGCGGTGACGATTATTGCCCGTCACTACCGATCATTTAGCAGTGGCCAGCCCTTTTTTCCACCCACCACTAGAAATTCCCAAAATAATTGTGGCTGGTTCCTGTCCGTTCCCGCCACTAATGTGACCCCAACTATAAGTTTTTTTCTAGTAGTGGCATGGCATGTGGGCCAGTAACTTAAAAAAGAATTGGAAAATACTACAACCT
>NW_021258334.1:0-1075 GCF_002162155.2 Triticum dicoccoides | reverse complement strand
AAGATTAAGGAATGCAGAGTAAGGAACATCCATGATGTTGGGTTCATTGACCCACACATCGTTAATGGATATGTGTTGGAGCATCACCCCGCCGACATGGAGGCAGACCTATGGCAGTTTCTTACAAAGCAGGAACTCAAAAGTGATATTCTATTTCCTTACCATTTTGGGTGAGTGTTTCTGTCTTGAGCACATTCTCTTTTGTTTACTCCATGCATGGTATGTGGCCGGCTAATCGATGAGTTATGCATGACGTACTGTGCATGTATCGTGTCCGCAGGTTCCACTGGATTCTGCTAGTAATTAAAGTTGACACCTCAGAATGTCTCGTCCACGACTCTCTGAATAAGGATCCAAAGCTTTGGGTCGACATGAGAAGAATGCTGCAGAAGTAATTATTTTCATTCATTTGCGCTCTATATCGATCGGCCTATTTCGTTCATTTCCTAATATCAAGTAACTAATAACTCTCTTGTTCATTTAATTTTCTTTGCCTCGTAGGGTTTGGAGACGGTTCGTAGAAACAAAGGTCGGTGAATTCAAAAAAGAGCTAGAATTCAAAAGGGCAAAGGCTAAGAATGGTGAGGATATTCAGCCAGCGGGGACCAATCTATGTGCATACTATGTCTGTGAGATGATCCGGAGATACACCTCTGAGCGGGTTCCGAGTGATACCAATGCTCAGAGGAATAACCTCCGGATGATGCTTAGTCCAGAAGCTCGCTTCCGACCACTTCAAGAGGAACTAGCTGGATGGTTCAGGAGGGAAGTCCTCCATCCTAAAGGAGAACACCATTACGAGGACGTAGAACTTTATATGCATTAAATTATGTATGGAAACTTGTTCAAAATTGTATATGGACATCCGATGATATTGAATATATATTGTATATTCCTCTTGAATTCTTTTTGGTTCTAATTTCAAATTTGTTTGAAATTGTACATTCATATGCATGTATGTAGTACCGTAGAATATGTGAAACTCCTTCAAAATTAAAATAAAGCACAAAAGAAATAAAACAATACAAATTAAACAGAAAACAGGTTTAGGGGGGGCTAAAACCCTAAACCTGCG
>NW_021258333.1:0-703 GCF_002162155.2 Triticum dicoccoides | reverse complement strand
TACCGAATACCCGTTAGGTATCTCGGGAACCCTGTTCACATCGTTTGGGGCCGTATGGGAAACCTCGGCCGGACTCCCTGCGGATGGAACCTGAATAGGCGATAAACCTGGACTAGAGGCTTAAGTGTTTAGGTAGGTCGTGGTCTACACCCACGTCGGCTTTCGCTTGAAGTCTGCCGAGCACATGTCGTGTGCAGACGCTAAGTGGTGGAAACATGTATGAAGAAGTACACCCCTGCAGGGTTAACATGATCTATTCGAATAGCCGCGTCCGCGGTAAAGGACTACTTGGTTGCCTATACAGTTCATAGACAAGTAAATGGAAACTATTAAAAGCCTCAAGATAAGTGTGAGTGCCGAGGATGGCTCTTCCGTAGGAAGACGGAGGTGGATCCTCGGTAGTGTATTGAAGTGGTGAATAGTGGACTCGTGTGCGCAAAACTATTTCAAGTTGGAGTATCGTAGGATAGTCTAGCCAAGAGTCAAAGCTGGCTTGCTGCAATAACTCCACCGACCCTTCTTGATACTATGCATGTATGTAGGATCTGATGTAAGTCTTGCTGAGTACCTTTGTACTCATGTTGCTATAATCTACATCTTTACAGAAGACGCTGCAACCCCTTCTGATGGGTTCTATGTAGACGTTGACATCAACGAGTAGGCTAAAGACCCAGGTGGTGACCCTGAGCTTGTGATGGACCAC
>NW_021258332.1:0-396 GCF_002162155.2 Triticum dicoccoides | reverse complement strand
GGGGATGGGGGGAAAATTAGCCCCATGGGTATTGTCTGGTGGGTACCCGTTAGTCTCGCTGGGCGGGGATGGGTATAAAATTCCCCCATGGGGTCTCCATGGATACTCGGAAACTATGACATTCGTACTACAAATGCATAATATATAGATTAATACCTAGATATTTCACACAATTATTTTTCTCCACCTCTCCCAACAACCATGACTTCTCCAATCTCGCCTATCCCAGTCAGCTTTGAAATCCCCATCTAGACCAGATGGGTACCGGGTACCCAATTGAAGGAAATATGCCCTAGAGGCAATAATAAAGTTATTATTTATTTCCTTAATTCAGATAAATGTTTATTATTCATGCTAGAATTGTATTAACCGGAAACTTAGTACATGTGTGAATAC
>NW_021258331.1:0-1624 GCF_002162155.2 Triticum dicoccoides | reverse complement strand
TCTTGGCAGATAATGGTGGTTGTGCCTGTTTTCTTGTATCACGGCTGGAGGTGGCACCGGATGGAGGTGCTGGTGCAGTTGAAGTAGAAGATGCACGTGGTGTCCATGATGAAGGTCGGCCTGCAGAAAAGTTAGTTCGCCCCAATGCTTGTCGATCCTGCACTTCACGTTCAGCTTTACAAGCAAGATGGAATAAACGAGTGATATTAGTATACTCCTTATAGTCTAGAATGGTCTGAATCTCTCTATTTAATCCACCCAGAAAACGTGCAAGCATAGCTTCATTCTCCTCAACAATACCACATCTAATCATGCCAGTTTGTAATTCCTGATAATATTCTTCTACAGAATTTTTCCCTTGTCTTAAACGCTGCAATTTTTGAAGCAATTCACGTTGATAATATGGTGGAACCCAACGCGTACGCATAGCAGT
This sequence comes from Triticum dicoccoides, assembly GCF_002162155.2. Taxonomy (NCBI): domain Eukaryota; kingdom Viridiplantae; phylum Streptophyta; class Magnoliopsida; order Poales; family Poaceae; genus Triticum; species Triticum dicoccoides. Next base: position 1,191 of record NW_021258331.1, on the reverse strand, counting down.
TTTCAAAGCAGCCCAAGTAGTTGTAATAGGATATAACCTACAATGTTCAGACCACCATACACATGCAAAACTAGTGAAAGCACAAACAGCAGCAGCAACTCGTCTCTCCTCAGGATATTGTAAACATGTAAATCGTTGTTCAGTTTCTAACTCCGAAGTAAGATATATATCAGGAACATATCTACCCTCAAATGGTGGAATATTCAATTTCAGTTTAGGAATATGGACATCATCTCGTACCTGAGGTGGTGGTGCAGGCCTACCATTACGAATATATACCTGAGGTCGACCTGCTGGTGGTGGTACAGGTGGCTGCACGTAGTGTTGATTTTGATCAACCTCATCCTCATAGTCTCCCACATAATCATCCTCCTCCGCATCAGCAGCAGGAGCCACAGAAGTATCAACAGCAGCACCAACAGTTTGGCCAAACGCAAGAGGAACACGGCTTGCTCGGTGGAGGTCTGCTTCGCGACGTGGAGGTAGTCGTTGTTGTTGTTGTTGTTGGAGAGGTGCGTTAGCTGCAGCGGGTGGTGGTGGTGGAAGACGCGCGAGCAATTCATTAAACTTGTTATCGAGCTTTGTTTCGAACGTCTTCTCAAAGCCAGTGATCTTCTCCATGGCCTCTTCAAAATTGTTCAGCACATCTTGCACCTGTTCAGTCATCATTTGCTGAAACTTATCATGAAGCTCCTTGTTCGATAAATTCTCCCAGTCAATCTCGTCGGCTTGTGATCCTGGCATGGTTAGCAGTAATAGAAACACACAGGAATATGATCCTACAGACTACGAACAAGTGGTGGTGGTGGGTGTCACAAATCCGTCAAGCAAATCTCAAATTCTTACCAGTTCTTACCCAGCAGCAGGCGGTGATCGGCAACCGTTGTAGTCAAAAACTCTCAAAACTTGGATAGAGCGATTACCAGGGAGAGTCAAACGCACGACGTAGATGTATGTGGAGCTGGGAAGGCTTATAATATGGTAGCAAAAAGGGTCAGCAATAATCAATTCAGAGATGCAAAGTTGAATAAACGCTCAACGACGGTACTGTGCTGGTCCTAGGCTAGACTGTGCTAGAGACGCGAGCCTAGAACACTAACAAAATCACGGCGCGGCACGTAAACAAGGGAAAAGCACACTCTGGAATTTTTTTTTCGCTCTTTTTTTTTTGCGCTCTTTTTTTTTGCGCTG
>NW_021258330.1:0-499 GCF_002162155.2 Triticum dicoccoides | reverse complement strand
GTCCTTATAACTCATTTTTACCCACACGTCAATCGATCTACCTCATTAGTTGTGCCTCTCCCTTCCTCCAACAAACAACAATTGATCTACCGATCTAGTTAGGTTTGCTTACCAAACACATGGTTCCCCTTCATCATCCATGGATGCGTCCCGACAGATCTATCACGCACACGCACACACAGAAACACATCCCCACTCTTATTGATAACATTGCAGTTCCACCCTCAGTTTGTCTAGTAGGCCTCTCCCACCATCTTCGAAAAGCAACTCCATCACCCATCCAGCACTCTATCCCTCTCTCTCCTCTATCTCTCTCCCATCATATTTCCCGTCCTTCAGTTATGTATGGATGTCGACCGATCTCCCTCAAGACATAGCTGGGTCTCTCCTTCTCAACACATATACGAGTCGTTCTACCTCCATAGTTAGGCCTCTGCCTACCAATCCCACCACCCCCTCCCCCCCACACACACCGATACATCGAGCGCTCTAGTCATAT
>NW_021258329.1:0-1019 GCF_002162155.2 Triticum dicoccoides | reverse complement strand
TTTTTTTTTTGAGGGAACACGTGCCACTTTAGTTTATTGCCAGTTCAATGCAATTTCCAAACTTTGGAGGAAAACGTACAGCCGTAGGAATAAGACGGTCAGCATGGTTTTTTGTTGTTGTTGATTGTTTGTGTCTTTTCTCTCTCCGTCGTACTCTATGTTCCTTGATATTATCAGATTTACTAGGAAAATTGCCCGTGTGTTGCAACGGGGAACACGCTAGTAAAACATTGTCATGGTGTGAAAACATGCATGAAAAAAATGAAAGGATTATACTCTCTCCGTTCCAAAATAAGTGTCTCAACTTTATACTAAATTTAATACAAAGTTGTACTAAGGTTGAGACACTTATTTTGGGACGGATGAAGTATGTGTTTTTACGTCCTCGTCGTATCTGGATTGACGCCTTTTTTTACTATTTTGTACAATGACATGAAGGTGTACATACCATTGCCTAATATCATATCCGCCTTAGGAGTATTGTACATTATATTTTTCATCTATATATCTTCTGTAAGAAGTAAGATCATGGTTCGACTAAAGTTGTTCACGCTGCCATTGCTCGTCATATAATCTCAAAATAATATATGCATAATCGAACTCGCCAAGATAAAGACAAGATGTTGTATTTTATGATGTTATGTTTTCTGCACATGCAATGGTAGTTTCCTAGGAAAATAATCTCAGTAAAACAACTGAAATAAAAACGAAGGATATTTTACCGGGATCTGATATGAACGTCAATAAAAATATATCAGACCACCATCAATTAACACACACACATATATAGAATTGTGCTCGATTTTTACTCAACGTGGCAAAACAAAAATTCTGCAAATGAATGATAATTGACAAACTGTTATTAGGGTTGAAATGCGATTGCTATGTGATTTGAGTATTTCCTCCTAATTTTAATTTTCTATCGATCATCTGGAAGAAAGACTGCTATATGTTTCTAGTGATTTGGTCATAACTTGAATTCCATGTTATATATGCAGCACTACATAATTGCCTTAACA
>NW_021258328.1:0-502 GCF_002162155.2 Triticum dicoccoides | reverse complement strand
TTTTTTTGATTAGTAGAAGTATGGTTGCTGTTCAGATCATTACAGACTGTTCTGTTTCTAACAGATTCTGTTTTCATTGCATAGTTTACTTGTTTTCTAGTTTCTATTGCTTATATTTCTCAATATAAATTGTAAAAATGGTATGGTACAGTAGGAATTGTGTGAGAACAATTATGAACCTTGTCTTTGACAGTACCAAAGTGAATGGTTTGCTCTTTATCATACTAACCTATCTCACGAAGTTCCATTAAATTTGGTGTGATTGAAGTTTTCAAGCTTTGGGTGAGATATCGATATGAGGAGAATAAGGAGTGGAAAGTACCTAAGCTTGGGGATGCCCGAGGCACCCCAAGGTAATATTCAAGGAAGACTCGAGCGCCTAAGCTTGGGGATTCCCCAGAAGGCATCCCCTCTTTCGTCTTCAAAACTATCGGTATACTTTACTCGGAGCTATATTTTTATTCGTCACATGATATGTGTTTTGCTTGGAGCATATTTTCAA
>NW_021258327.1:0-389 GCF_002162155.2 Triticum dicoccoides | reverse complement strand
AAAAAAATGAATTTAGTCAATCATGAAGTCTGACACACAATTCAAGAACAACATTGCGGTGTTGCATAAAAAGTTTTAGAGCCAACGAAATTGTTCAAGCATTTTTAGAAATTGAATAGGTCAAATAATATGCTGCTGGGCCACTTTATATTGTTCTAGGAATTAAAGGGAGGGCCAAATGATGTTGGTTTACACATGATAATTAGCTAGTGAGTATTTGCATCCCAAGGAACATTTTTCTTTGACATTTGAAAACTTTGAAGTTTGACTTGATTTTAAAATAGAATTTGAACGGGGTTTGAATCATCGCGAGTTTATCAACGGTAACCGTGGTGATGTGGCATCATTAACGTGGGATTACTGTGGCCTAATTATCCGGGCGTCACAAT
>NW_021258326.1:0-2444 GCF_002162155.2 Triticum dicoccoides | reverse complement strand
GGAGAATGTCCTTTGATGGGCCAGAGAGTTCGCCTTATGATGTGATAGATAGTACGTGGCAGATACTCAAGGTCTTCAACATAGAACTCCTTAGGATATTCAGCATCTGGAGGCAAAGGCTTCATCATGCTAAGCATCTAACTCATATTGGGCTTAGGCTTGTGGAAGATGCTTTCCATAGCAGCACTGTGAAGCTGACAACCATGTTCATAAAGATCGCCTGGAGTGGGCAGGCCAGTAAGCTCAATGATATCAAAGGCTTTGGCTTCATGATGAACATTGCCTGTCATCCACTCAAGGACCCAAGTCTTCGGATCCCTGTTGTAGCCACGGATATGAAGAGTGGCATAGAATTGGAGCAACAATTCTTCATTCCAGTGCTCTTTGTCGGTGATGAACGGCAACAATCCAGACTCTTTGAAGCAATCCAGAGCTTCTTCCAAGCAAGGCAGACCAGTTATGGCTTCAATGTCAAGACGCGTATGTGGGAAAATACGACCTTGATTGTACAGAATGCATGAGTAATAACTGCGCTGCTGATAGCTCCAGAACCAATCAGAAGATATTCTTGCCCTTGAGTAGGGGTTGTTGGCGCTATTGAAGAAGGTGTTGTGTGCCTTGAAGCCATTGATATTGAACGATCCGGGTGCAGATGCAGTGCTTGGAAACCCGGGCAACCTTGGTATTGGCTTCTGAACCTGAGGCCTGTGCTCAACGTGATAGTCAAACTGAGGACCAGCAGCAGGCAGAGGAGTCAGAAAAGACCATTTGACAGTGACAAGTTGGCCATAGTTGAATGCTTGCTCGATAGTGTGTGGCCTTGGTGGCGGAACAGGAGCAGTGGCATCAACAGAGGCGTCAGGCTGCACAGCTGTTGCAGTTGCATCACTGGCTTCATTGGCCTCTGGCACATTGGTTGGTGCAGGCTCCACATTTTCTTCAGCCATGACTACGTCATTGGCTTCATTTGTGTTGGTGGTGGCAGCCTCAAGATTCTCAACCTCCACTTGATGAGTTGGAGGGTCGAGCACAGACACGTTCACTTCAGGAACAGTTTCTTCAGAGTTTGGGGGTGTAGGGACACGATCTTCTTCTTGTTTGTCATCGGCTGATGCAACCGGATTGTCTTCAGCACCTTTGGCTTCAGACTCAAAGACAGTCACAGTAGGAGTGGCATCTGGAAACACTTGATGTGCAACAGATTGGTGGTGCACTTCTCCTTCTGGAACGCTCGAAAGAAGGACTTGAGACCTAGGTCCTTTGCGAAGCCTGCGTAGCGCTGGCGACGCCTATGGAGACGGAGTTGGCTGGGCCTCAAAATCATCCTCTTCTTGCACTGATGGGGTTGCTTGGGGAGAGCTTGGAGTGTCTTGTCTCTGTGGGTGATCAGCCCACGATGCATCCCGAGCAGTTGGCGTCAGAGGACGACCAATGCTGATGAGTTTGCTGTGCGTAAGCACATGCGATGATACCAGTTGGTGCTCGATCTGAGGAAGGACTTCATCATCTTCAACATTGTCATGGTGACCAATGTCTTCAGCAGCGGTGGGGTCAACTGCTGGAATGTCTTCAGCATCAGGAGCCTTTGTGAAAGCAGGCTCATGAACAATCAGTTGGCGCTCGTGGTGTTCAGATGCAGGGCGAACCATTGAGATAGGTTCAACAACTAAGGGCTCTGTGGGAGCAGCCCGATCCTTCTTGGTTTTGCGCTTCTTCTTAGAGGGAGCGACATCAGAAGCTTCAGGATTTTTCCTTTTTCTGGCTTCAGCCTCAGCAGTCCTCGTCTTCTTCAGTTCTGAAGCGGTTGACCTGACCTTTGGCTTCGAGCCAGTCATGCTGCTTGGGAAGACTATGCGAGGTTCTTCCTGCCTTGAAGGTGCAGATTGGTTAGTTGAGGGCTTCTTCTTCTTCTTTGCAGCCATTCTTGGGTCGATGCCAGGACGACCAAGAGCCTTGCGCTTCTCAGCCTCATTGTAGGCTTGCACACACTTGTCAGCCAGGCTCTTCATGCGTTCACGAGAAGCTTGAGCTTGTTCACGCTTTTTGAGAAAGGCTTCCTTGAGCTTGGACATGTGCTTCTTGAACTGAGCTTTCTCATAGTCGATCTTTTGCTTCAGTTCAATGATGCGTTGAGCTAGAGATATCTCAGAAGCAATGGTGCCATGGAAGGCGACACTGAGGCCAATTGGAAGTTGCAGATCTTCAAAGCTGAGGTTGGGCATGTCAAACCACTCATCAATGAAGTTATGGATGATTGCCACATCAAAGAGAGGCAAATCATTGAAGATCTCTGCTTCTTCCTTGCTCTTGATCAGTTGCTCAAGAGCGTCATCTGCAAGCTCTTCATCGCTGGACAGATCAATGGCGTCATTGCGCAGAATATCAGCAGCAGTCAGTGCCTGATCAGTATTCTTTCTCATCTCAGTCTTCTTGGAGATACGTGA
>NW_021258325.1:0-1985 GCF_002162155.2 Triticum dicoccoides | reverse complement strand
AATCAAGAAGCTAACCGTTTGGCTCAAAGTGATTCAGGTTATCGGGTGATTCAAGAAATCTTGAGTAATCAAACCTCGAATAGTGACTAGAGAGTTGAAAAATCCGACTCTCTTAGGAATCCGTCACAGAAAGTTACCAGAAAACTAAGGTATAAATTGACTAAGTATGTTTTACAGGATGATCAGCTGTACTACATAACAATTAATGGGGCATTGCTCAAATGCCTGAATCAAGAAGAAGCTAAGGTGTTGATGGGCGAAGTGCATGAAGGGATATGTGGAGCTCATCAATCGGCTTGTACGATAAAATGGATCATTCGCAGAATTGGATATTTTTGGCCAATAATATTAGAGGACTGTTTTGAATATTACAAGGGGTGCCAAGACTGTCAACGTTTTGGTAATATTCAGAAATCGCCTGCATTGGCCATAAACCCAATTATCAAGCCATGGCCGTTTTGGGGCTGGGGAATTGATTTGATTGGCCAGATTTTTCCACCCTCAAGCAAAGGATACCCGGCCCCTTCGCTGAGTATGCATGTCTAGAATTTAACGGACCTCTCGAGCACAATTTCACATCTCGAGGCCTTCTCAATCTTGTCGTCTTCCCTGTGATTACCAATTATCACATTTTTCCAGCAGTAGATTCAGCTTGATTGGACAAGACCAAGGCAACAAGATTCTTCAATTCCAAAGTGTTGACTAGGTAGGACAATGTACCGATCTAGATCCCTCAAAGACTCAATCATCCTTCATTAATGGCTGATTGGACTTACTGCCAAAAGTCATGGCAATTATTAGTAGTATAAGAAGCAAAATTATACCATTCACAATATGCATGGTGCTTCAATTCATTGAGGAGTGGTAAAGGATGCGACAATATTTTTATGTGTCTGTTTTTTCAATCTCTCATAAAATTGATCGCACTTGGATACATGAAATGTAAATTCTATTTCCTCTTGCTAATTGTTGTGAATCGGCTAGAGGGAAGAGTAAGCAACTGATTTCGCTTGTGTTGACCAAAAAAATTCGGCAATGAAACAATCTTTAGTTTCAAGGTCCAGGCTATCAGATTACTCACTAGCATACATCTTAGCATAATGTGACTTATGAGCATTGTTAGCCTAAATAGTTGTATAGTCCATTTACACACTATTTAAATTACACGATAGTACGTTGTTTCCATTTAATTAGTTGTTTATCCCATTTAAATTGGCCATTATTTTTCCTATTTAAGTGGTTGTTTAGCTCAAACAATGGCTAAATAGCTACTTACCGATTATTTACCGTTTACAATTTAGGATAATATTTCTTATGAGATTCTCCAATATTACTTCGGCTTTCATTGACCAAAGCTTTTTGCAACAATTGAGTAATACTGAGAAACTCAAAGTTCTCTAGCTTTTCTTTTTACAACAAAAGCCAAATCAATAAGATCTTTTCTTTCTCAAGAAAAAAACAAGATCTTTTCTAAAAATTGTCAAATTAAAATATATGGGTTTAATATCTCTCTTTTGATGTAATCAAGGACGAACTCAGCATGCTCTTGCTACCGAGCAGTTGACTGGATGAGTGGTAAGCCGAGGAGAAGTTTACAACATGTAGCCATGTGCAAGTATGTAGAGGAGAAATTTAGCTGCTCCAAAAGCTCACCAAGAAATTAATAATTTGAAGCGAGACAAATGGATCAATCAGACTAATAATTACAAGAATGTTCGGGTAATTAATTCATAGCATGCCTAAAAATTACAGTACATGAGATTATATATACACGATTTATATATTCACCTACAATCCTCCGTCGGCCAGGGGACATGCATCTATGAGGCTAGTCATAATGTCACATAAGTAAAAAAGATGATGTGTCATGTAATTAAAGAGGAGAGAGACAAATAGAGATTGCCCGATTCGGTTTTTGTAATAGTATTTCTGTTTCGTGGGAGGTTTCTCCTCCAGACTGTATTCTTCGCATAGTCTCAGATGAA
>NW_021258324.1:0-416 GCF_002162155.2 Triticum dicoccoides | reverse complement strand
GTGCAATGCGACCTGGTCTTGTTCTGGTTCTCCTTGATGCTACCAATGCTACCTGCTTCCTATTGAGTTTAGTTGCTTCAGTGTATTCGTGCAGTATTATAGTTGGTGTTTACATTCGAATGTATATTTCTCAAAGATTGGCCAGGCCAATAAGAGTTTATAAGGGCACATCAAGCCGTGAGGAGAGGTGGGTCAGCCAAAAATTGCCTGCCTCCTTGTCTGTCTTGGCTGCTACCTTGTCTACCGGTTCCCTAAACCGGTTGCACCAAAGTTCATAAGTTTCAAATAGTAAGCAGAGCATCATGGTGTTCATTTCTGAAGGCGGCAGCGTTCCTAGATTGCTAGATCTTCCAGAGGATGGAAGCAGCACCTCAGGTCAGACGGAGGGATCAAGACCAGTCGGGGCGATGGCAGAC
>NW_021258323.1:0-1785 GCF_002162155.2 Triticum dicoccoides | reverse complement strand
GAAAAGAGGGTGAATAAAACGGCACGGGTGAAGTGGGGGAGAGGAAAACGAGAGGCAAATGGCAAATAATGTAATGCGAGGGATAAGTGTTTGTGATGGGTACTTGGTATGTCTTGACTTGTGCATAGATCTCCCCGGCAACGGCGCCAGAAATCCTTCTTGCTACCTCTTGAGCATGCGTTGGTTTTCCCTTGAAGAGGAAAGGGTGATGCAGTAAAGTAGTGCAAGTATTTACCTCAGTTTTTGAGAACCAAGGTATCAATCCAGTAGGAGATTACACGCAAGTCCCTCGTACCTGCAAAAACAAACAAGAACCTCACAACCAATGCGATAAAGGGGTTTTCAATCCCTTCACGGTCACTTACGAAAGTGAGATCTGATAGAGATAATAAGATAAATATTTTGGTATTTTTGTTGTGTAGATTGGAAAATAAAGATTGCAAAATAAACAGCGACAGAAATGGCTTATTGACGGGAGAATAATATGATAGACCCGGGGGGGGCATAGGTTCACTAGTGGCTTAAGATAGAAAATTCTACGGTGGGTGAACAAATTACTGTCGAGCAATTGATAGAAAAGCACATAGTTATGAGAGTATCTAGGCATGATCATGTCTATAGGCATCACGTCTGCGACAAGTAGACCGAAACGATTCTTCATCTACTACTATTACTCCACACATTAACCGCTATCTAGCTTGCATCTAGAATATTAAGTTCATAAGAACAGAGTAACGCATTAGGCAAGATGACATGATGTAGAGGGATAAACTCAATCAGTATGATATAAACCCCATCTTTTTATCCTCGATGGCAACAATACAATATGTGCCTTGCTGCCCCTGCTGTCACTGGGAAAGGACACCGCAAGATTGAATCCAAAGCTTAGCACTTCTCCCATTGCAAGAAAGATCAATCTAGTAGGCCAAACCAAAATGATAATTCGAAGAGACTTGCAAAGATATTAAATCATGCATAAAAGAATTCAGAGAAGAATCAAATATTGTTCATAGATAATCTTGATCATAAACCCACAATTCATCGGATCTCGAAAAACACACCGCAAAAAGAATTACATCGAATAGATCTCCAAGGGAATCCAGGAGAACTTTGTATTGAGATCCAAAGAGAGAGAAGAAGCCATCTAGCTAACAACTATGGACCCGAAGGCCTGTGGTAAACTACTCACACATCATCGGAGAGTCTATGGTGTTGATGTAGAAGCCCTCCGTGATCGATTCCCCCTCCGGCGGAGCACTGGAAAAGGCCCCAAGGTGGGCTCTCACAGGTACAGAAGGTTGCGGTGGTGGAAATAGGGTTTCATGGTGCTCCTGGAGGTTTTCAGGGTATATAGGTATATATAGGAGGAAGAAGTAGGTTAGTGGAGCTGCGAGGGGCCCACGATGGTGGGGGGCACGCCTACCCCCCTGGGTGCGCCCTCCAGCCTCGTGGCCTCCTCGCTTCTTTCTTGACGTCCACTCCAAGTCTCCTGGATCACGTTTGTTCCAAAAATAACTCTCCCGAAGGTTTCGTTCCGTTTGGATTACGTTTGATATTCCTTTTATGCGAAACAACAATTTGCACTGGGCCTTTGGTTAGTAGGTTAGTCCCAAAAATAATATAAAAAGTTATATTAAAGCCCATTAAACATCCAAAATAGATAATATAATAGCATGGAACAATCAAAAATTATAGATACGTTGGAGACGTATCAAACGGCGACATGGACGGCGAGCTCGAGTACGGCGAGGAGGAGCCGGACGAGCAGGAGGACGAGGACGACGA
>NW_021258322.1:0-702 GCF_002162155.2 Triticum dicoccoides | reverse complement strand
AAGTTTTCAAAATTAACATAAACATGGCTTCTATATTTCTCTAAATAGAACACCCAGCGGCGCTAGATCATAATCATTTGATGTAATAGCTTTCTTCGTGACTATTGAATCTGTCTCTAGAACCACCTGATGACACCCCATTGCTGATGTGATTTGAACCGCATGGTGAAGAGCTCGAGCTTCAGCTTGAAGTGCACTTCCGACTTCCTGAAGATGACCTTGTCTAGCCACAACTACAACACCTTGATCATTCCTTACGATGAAAGTCCCAACCACCTGAAAGATATAGTTCTGGAAAGGCCCCATTTGTGTTGATTTTTATAAAATTATGCATTGGTCGAGACCATTGCCAGTGCATCTTATTCTTTGGTGTTACTTTCTTTACTTGCATGTTGTTATACTCCAAAACACAAACAGTGATGGAGATCGTTATCTCTCCAATTGGTCTTGTTTTTTATCCTCAATTTGCTTTATTCCTTTCTGCCCAACAGATACAGATCGAGCAACAAGCTGTGAGCCTCTTATCTTCATTCAGATTGAAAATTTCCTGTAGGAGAGAGGGGCCACTTGGGCATCCAACAATTACCTCTCTTATATCCTCCATTTGTACATTTGTAGGCCTCTCCAGATTGGTTCAACCAATTTGCATTTACAAATATGTGGCCTCCATCTTAATTTAATCTAAAATTGTGTGGGGGGGGG
>NW_021258321.1:0-572 GCF_002162155.2 Triticum dicoccoides | reverse complement strand
TCCGACCAACAATTAAACGACCAACATCACCGAAGTCAGCACCGAGGACGCCGCGAGCAACAAAGACAACGCCTCCAAGAAGAAAACGACACGAGATGTCGTCGTCGTCTGATCCGGAAAACCGGACCCTGGGTTTCCCTTGATGCTCGAAGAGGAGCTCAGATAGCGGCCATGGCAGCGCCTCCAAGAAGGTGACAGCACCTGCAAGTGTCGCCACTACCAGCATAGAATGCGGGGATTTCTCCCCGACCAAATTCCGGGCAATCCCAAGCCGTCGGAGAACGAATCGAAGAAGAGGAAGTCGAGTATAGGCCGAAAATGCGACTGGAGGAAGGGGAGCCACGCCTGACGCCGAAGAAGGCACCGGGCGCCGCCAGACGTGCGAGCTTCGGGGGAGGGCGGGGTTGTATGGCTGAGCGAAATGGGAGGCAGCGAGATGTGACGGTAGTAGGAGCCCCGGACAAACCAGGATCTGGAAAACACAGATCAAGGCCACCGGGACCGGAGGAGTAGAGCGCCGGCAAGCCCAGGAGCTGGAAGGTGACACAGCTCCCGGAGCGAACCGAAAACAA
>NW_021258320.1:0-412 GCF_002162155.2 Triticum dicoccoides | reverse complement strand
TTGGGGGAGAAGGATTCTTTAAAAGTTTCAACAAGCCCGAGAATATCAACATTATTACCATGAACAACGTCTCTGATTTGGTCCCTGCGCCCCCTAGCGCTAAAACCTCTAATATTCCAAAACAAGGCTTTCATTTAAAGGAGAGATTTTTGATGCGAAGGCTAGACCTGCAAGGGGCCATGGAGGTTTTGGAACGTTTGGAGTTGCCCCTTTTGGACGCAAGCGATTGGGGGTGGCCACTACCACCTTCCAAACCCTCCGACCCCGCCCCACCAAGAAGGGCAACAGAAGCCGCAACGGCAGCAACCTCTTTGGCCTTGGCATTGGCAGCCTGGGCCATCTCATTGGCCCGAATAGAGGAGAGGAGAAGAGATGGCAACCCAAGCCCGGGATCAAGAGAGGCACCCACATC
>NW_021258319.1:0-1946 GCF_002162155.2 Triticum dicoccoides | reverse complement strand
GGGACTGAAAGTAATATTCTAGAGCCCCTCACAAAATATCAGAATTATTGAAGCATTAAAAATATATATAACATATATTTGCTCCAACTCAAATACAATATGTGTTAATTCAAAAATCCAGAATGGCCTAGAAATATGTGCATCATTTTTGGCAGAGGTTTTCACCTTTACCAGAAATCATGAACATTTTCAGAGGGCATTTTGGGTTCATTGAAAAAGATTTTATTTTGACCCTAGTTGAATTGATTTAATGCTAGGGTTTGAGCATCCCCATTTCAATTTTAGGCAAAATTTAAACATGATGCAACACATGACTAGCTAGCTCAGAGCAAACCAGAAGCTAGGGGTGTGACAGACTTCCAATGACAGTTGTGCCTCAGTGGATCGAGACAAAAGGTCGCATGTCAATGGTTAGCTTACGACCAAGATTTCCTACATTGCACATGAGTGCATTCAGGATTTCTGAAAGCGAAGAATGCTTAATAGTGAAAGATTGGAGCAAAATTGTTAACGATCGCAGAGAAGTACTAGGGGGGCAGTAAGGAGAAGCGCAACCCAAGATTAGGAGACAGATTCATCTGCATGCTCCAGTATGATGAATCAGGAGAGCTATACATGTTCTATGCTATTCTACCTGAGAGGGAGCAGCAGGATCAGTAGCTACTAGTTCATGATCTTAATTAGTACTTGTTTCATGTTCGTGTCCTGAACTTCGATGTTGGTGACGATTATGTTGAACTTGATGATATCTTTGCTTCTGTTACAAAGTGAATATTTCCTCTTTAAGCTAGCCAGCGTTGATGATGATTAGATAGCTAGCGCGGTAATGACTATGATGATTAAATAGTGGTAATTAGACGACTACGATGATTTTTAGCTAGCTAGAGTTTATTTATTTATTAATATGCATGATGATGATGATGATGATGACGACTACAACTCATTATAACGTAAAACAATCCTAAATTAAATTGATAACACAAATTTAATTGAAAAATACAAAATAAAAAAAAACCACAACCATTTAGTACCGGTTGGTGTTACCAACCGGTACTAAAGGGCTCCCGGCCCCCGGAGCTGGCTCGTGCCACGTGGTTCCCCTTTAGCACCGGTTCGTGCTGAACCGGTACTAAAGGAGGGGGGGCCTTTAGTGCCGAAACGTTAGTGCCGGTTCCATAACCGGCACTAAAGGCCCTTACAAACCGGTACTAATGGTCCGTTTTCTACTAGTGATAAGTCATGAAGAAAGCAATAGCAACATACTAAACGATCAGGTGCTAAGCTAATGGAATGGGTCATGTCAATCAGATCATTCAACTAATGATGTGACCTTGTTAATCAAATAACAACTCTTTGTTCATAGTTAGGAAACATAATCATCTTTGATTAACAAGCTAGTCAAGTAGAGGCATACTAGTGACACTCTGTTTGTTTATATATTCACACATGTATTATGTTTCCAGTTAATACAATTCTAGCATGAATAATAAACATTTATCATGATATATGAGGAAATAAATAATAACTTTATTATTGCCTCTAGGGCATATTTCCTTCATCAAGATCTATAGAGATAGATCAAGACGCTTGATAAGTTTTTTCAATGAGTACATACCTTGACAAGATTTTGAAGTAGTTCAAAATGGAACAGTCAAAGAAAAAGTTTCTTGCCTGTGTTACAAGGTGTGAAGTTGAGTAAGACTCAAAACCCGACCACGACAGAAGATAGAAAGAGAATGAAAGTCATTCCGTATGCCTCAGTCATAGGTTCTATAAAATATGCCATGCTGTGTACCAGATCTATTGTATACCATACACTGATTGGCATGGGAGTACAATAGTGATCTAGGAGTAGATCAATGGACAGCGGTCAAAATTATCCTTACTGGAATAAGGATATGTTTCTCGATTACGGAGGTGACAAAAGGTTCGTCGTAAAGGGTTAC
>NW_021258318.1:0-1191 GCF_002162155.2 Triticum dicoccoides | reverse complement strand
TTATCCTGGGATTCCCATCAATACGGGCGTGGGTAACCCAACCGCGCCATTGATTGTGACGCTTGGGAGATAAGCGAGTTTACCAGGCCGGTGGGGACACATGTTTCTGTCCGCCCATATAAGGGGATAAAGATCCAACCCTTTTACCTGCGCCTTCTTCCTCTTTGGCTTATCTATCTCCGTGAACTCGAGCTCCAGCGCCCAAGTCCGCACTTCTCACCTCAACCTTCTCCAACTATGTCCGGAGCGGGAGGCAAGTGGATGGCCTCCTCCGTCACGGAGGGGCAGATCCAGACGCTGCGCGACGCCGGATATTTGTCCAGTGACATCGCGCACCGGCTCCCCGACGAGGGAGAGATCATCCCCACCCCCAGGCCCCATGAGAGGGTAGTATTTCTTCCCCATTTCCTCTGCGGACTGGGCTTCCCACTTCATCCCTTTGTCCGGGGGCTCATGTTCTACTACGGCCTAGATTTCTATGATCTGGCCCCGAATTTCATCCTGAACATCTCGGCGTTTATCATCGTGTGCGAGGCCTTCCTCTGCATCCAGCCCCACTTCGGCTTGTGGCTCAAGACCTTCAGTGTCAAGCCGAAGGTTGTGAAGGGCAGCCAAGCGGAGTGCGGAGGCGCCATGGTGGGCAGGATGTCCCACGTTACGTGGCTGGAGGGCACTTTCGTGGAAACCATCAAGGGGTGGCAATCCGGTTGGTTCTACATCACCGAGCCGCGCGACCCTGATTGGGCAGCGGCCCCCGAATTTAGATCCGGCATCCCTACACGGCTCACCTCCTGGAAAGAGAGCGGCCGGATCTGGGGGGATTCGGAGGAGCTGACCGGACTCCAAGCCTGTATCCAGAAGTTGGTGGACAAGAAGCTCAAGCTTGTTAACGTAGTCCAGGTCATGCTCATCCGCCGGATTCTCCCGTGCCAACGATGGGGCTTCAACATGTGGGAGTTTGATCCGGCGCAGCACCAGACCCTGAGCGGGCTCTTCGACCCTACGTACGAAGATGTCTAGAAGTGCTATTCAAGGGCGCCGAGGCTCCCGCATCCGCTACCGAAGATCGCGGATTCCGCTCGCAGCGTCCAGCTGACGAGGTAAGTGATTTCACCACTTGTTTTTCCATAGTTTGACTCTATGAGGTATCTAAACTCCCTTTACCTTTGACGGGAATGGCTGGCGAAGGCC
>NW_021258317.1:0-985 GCF_002162155.2 Triticum dicoccoides | reverse complement strand
CCCCCCCCCCCGACACACACACAAAGAGAGAGAGAGATGGAGAGAAAGGGAGAGGGACCAACAAGGTTTTTGTGTCGGATGCGTGTGACAGAATTGAAGATTGTCGGCGAGAGAGAGGGAGCGAGAGAAAGAGAACAGGAGTCCGAGAGAGGGGGAGGTCGCGTTTTATGCATCAAAGACTGATATAAACCATGTTTTGATATAAACTTGCATTCAAATATTTAAATTGGAGAACATGTTGTCTGCAATCCACACATGAACGGATATATGCGTATATCAAACAAGTTCATTAATTTGACTTTCAACATGTTCATGGAGTACTATAATACTGTACAACATGCTACTCGATTGAGGTGTTCAATTTTGGATTTAGTTCACTATTTTCACCTAGTTAACGAGCTATTTCATTGAATCGAGATATTTCATTTTTGATTTGATTCGCGTTTTTGAGTGGGTCAACTATTTGTCATATAGTAAATCGCTAGCAACGAGCATGTAAAAACACATTACTCCCGATCATCATCTCTCCATCTAAAAAAGAAGTGGCAAGCTAATATTTCAGAATTTGATTCGAATCGACTTGGTAAGGTAGACGTCGATGCTCGTTCTCCCAAAATTTGAACAAACTGTTAAACATCCTCTCTGCTCGGTGGAATTCGCCCGAGCAAATAAATGGGAGACGCGAAATTACCGTCCTATGTGGGACACGCATCAATTGGCCCGTTGTACATTGAGGGTAGGTTCGTAACTTCATCCAAGCGCGCCTTCTCCTCGGCCGAAATGACGTGTGCCGAATAATTCATAAACCATGGTCGGCAAAATAGCTCTCCTCACCCGAAATAGCTCGCCCCCACTATTTCCAAACACGCTCTGCTCGCCCGAAATCGCTCGCGCCCACTATAGTTCAAAACAGGCCCTCCTCGCCCGAAATTGCTCCCGCCCACTATTTGGGGAGAAGAAAAGTAACTCTACTATCGCCGACCGT
>NW_021258316.1:0-912 GCF_002162155.2 Triticum dicoccoides | reverse complement strand
ACATACCTTGATAAGATTTTGAAGAGGTTCAAAATGGATCAGTCCAAGAAGGGGTTCTTGCCTATGTTACAAGGTGTGAGACTGAGCTCGGCTCAGTCACCGACCACGGCAAAAGATAAAGAAGAGATGAGTGTCATCCCCTATGCTTCAGCCATAGGATCTATTATGTATGCCATGCTGTGTACCAGACCCGATGTAAACCTTGCCGTAAGTTTGGTAGCAAGATACCAAAGTAATCCCGGCAAGGAACACTGGACAGCGGTCAAGAATATCCTGAAGTACCTGAAAAGGACGAAGGACATGTTTCTCGTTTATGGAGGAGACGAAGAGCTCGTCGTAAAGGGTTACGTCGACGCTAGCTTCGACTCAGATCTGGATGACTCTAAGTCACAAACCGGATGCGTGTATATGTTGAATGGTGGAGCAGTAAGCTGGTGCAGCTGCAAGCAGAGCGTCGTGGCGGGATCTACGTGTGAAGCGGAGTACATGGCAGCCTCGGAGGCAGCGCGTGAAGCGATTTGGGTGAAGGAGTTCATCACCGACCTAGGAGTCATACCCAATGCGTCGGGGCCGATCAAACTCTTCTGTGACAACACTGGAGCTATTGCCCTTGCCAAGGAGCCCAGGTTTCACAAGAAGACCAGGCACATCAAGCGTCGTTTCAACTCCATCCGTGAAAATGTTCAAGATGGAGACATAGAGATTTGCAAAGTGCACACGGATCTGAATGTCGCAGATCCGCTGACTAAACCTCTCTCGCGTGCAAAACATGATCAACACCAGAACTCTATGGGTGTTCGATTCATCACAATGTAACTAGATTAGTGACTCTAGTGCAAGTGGGAGACTGTTGGAAATATGCCCTAGAGGCAATAATAAAAGTATTATTATATTTCAATGTTCATGATAAAT
>NW_021258315.1:0-1747 GCF_002162155.2 Triticum dicoccoides | reverse complement strand
CGGAACATATGAGATGTTTCGAGGGCTGAAATTGGGATTTCAGGCTCGTGCCCACGTCAAGAGGTATGAGACCTCCGACAATTTTCTTAGCCTACAAACTAAGGGAGAAAAGCTCAATCGTTGAGCTTGTGCTCAGATTGTCTGAGTGCAACAATCACTTGAATCGAGTGGGAGTTGATCTTCCAAATGAGATAGTGATGTTTCTCCAAAGTCATTGCCACCAAGCTGCTAGAGCTTCGTGATGAACTATAACATATCAGGGATAGATATGATGATCCTTGAAATATTCATGATGTTTGACACCGCGAAAGTAGAAATCAAGAAGGAGCATCAATTGTTGATGGTTGGTGAAACCACTAGTTTCAAGAAGGGGCAAGGGAACAAAGGGATACTTCATGAAACGGCAATTCAGCTGCTGCTCAAGTGAAGAAACCCAAGGTTGAACCCAAACCCGAGACTAAGTGCTTCTGTAATAAGGGGAACAACCACTGGAGCAGCATTACCCTAGATACTTGGTAGATGAGAAGGCTGGCAAGGTCGATAGAAGTATATTGGATATACATTATGTTAATGTGTACTTTACTAGTACTCCTAGTAGCACCAGGGTATTAGATACCGGTTCGGTTGCTAAGTGTTAGTAACTCGAAATAAAAGGCTACGGAATAAACGGAGACTAGCTAAAGGTGAGCTGACGATATGTGTTGGAAGTGTTTCCAAGTTTGATGTGATCAAACATCGCACGCTCCCTCTACCATCAAGATTAGTATTAAACCTGAATGGTTTATTGAATCTCGATCGTAGTGATACACATTTTCATGCCAAAAGATATAAGATAGTAATGATAGTACCACCTACTTGTGGCACTGCCATGTAAGTCATATTGGTGTAAAACGCATGAAGAAGCTCCATGTTGATGGATCTTTGGACTCACTCATTTCTGAAAAGTTTGAGGCATGCGAACCATGTCTATTGGTGTATATGCATGAAGAAACTCCATGCAAATGGACCGTTTGAACTCACTTGATTATGAATCACTTGAGATATGCAAATCATACCACATGGGCAAGATGACTGAAAAGCCTCGTTTTCAGTAAGATGGAACAAGATAGCAACTTATTGGAAGTAACACATTTTGATGTGTGCAGTCCAATGAGTGCTGAGGCATGCAGTGAATATCGTTATGTTCTTACTTCACAGATGATTCGAGTAGATGTTGAGAATATTTACTTGATGAAACACAAGTCTGAATTATTGAATGGTTCAAATAATTTCAGAGTGAATAGAAGATCATTGTGACAAGAGGATAAAATGTCTATGATATGATCATAGAGATGAATATCTGAGTTACGAGTTTTGGCACACAATTAAGACATTGTGGAAATTGTTTCGCAATTAATACCGCCTGGAACACCATAGTGTGATGGTGTGTCCGAACATCATAGTTGCACCCTATTGGATATGGTGCGTACCATGATGTCTCTTATCGAATTACCACTATCGTTCATGGGTTAGGCATTAGAGACAACCACATTCACTTTAAATAGGGCACCACGTAATTCCGTTGAGATGACACCGTATGAATTATGGTTTAGAGAAACCTAAGTTGTCGTTTCTTAAAGGTTTGGGGCTGCGACGCTTATGTGAAAAAGTTTCAGGATTAAGCTCGAACCCAAAGCGGATAAAATGCATCTTCATAGGACACCCAAAACAGTTGGGTATACCTCCTAATTCAGATCCAAAAGCAATA
>NW_021258314.1:0-900 GCF_002162155.2 Triticum dicoccoides | reverse complement strand
ATTGGTTCAGATAGGATGAACTAACCCTGATTTTTTTAGCTTTTTCGTGGACTATAGGTACGAAGAACAGACTCGATATAAACTACGAAAAACTGTAAAATCTCACCGAGCAACCGGGAAATCTGATACCACTTGATAGAGGCGAGGGTGTCCTGAAAACTGATACCACTTGATAGAGGCGAGGGTGTCCTGATCTTTCGATGAGATGATAACTATCGATTTGGTGAAGACGACTTTGACGATCCGACTACAAACGTGCACGATGTTGCGCCTTAGCAATCGCTAAACTAATCTTCTGAGGTTACTGACGAATCCGGTCTATTCCTGCAAGCAATCGAAGAACAAGCAAAAATATGATAAATCAATATGAATATTGCAAATATATATGAAGTACCAATAATGGTGGGGATCCGAAAGCGGTCTTGGTCTGGTCGTTGGACACAAACGAAGTACACGAAGTTGCAATGGCTAACTTTTAACTAAAGAAATCCCAAGGAAAAAGCTACTAGATGGATCTACTTATATAGGAGCAAGGGGTGGCGGCCAAGAAGGTGAGAGGACGTCCCAAAGCAGCTTAAAACTAACCCTAAGTCGTACAAGGCTCATGGGCCCAAGTGAAGGTGATGCAACACCTTTGGGCTTGTAGTTTGACTCAGATTCTGCTACAACGTCAGATTGTTTCGTCCATAACTCAACGCTTCGGACGAATTTGAAGGTGAACCCAATTGGGTTGGAAAGTGCACGAAATCTAGTTTCCAACAAAAAAAGAATCACCCAATTCGGAGTCCGTATGAAAAAGTTGTTGGCGTTTTGAGTCAGGCATGTCTGTGCAGTCTGAATCTGAATCCAGAACGTGAGAGACTTGGACTCTATCTTCTCTCGGCCCAAAAGTGACGTGAG
>NW_021258313.1:0-392 GCF_002162155.2 Triticum dicoccoides | reverse complement strand
CGGACGCAACCATCAGGTGCAACCATGAGCATGGATAGGTCATCATGGTGATGCATCATCCATTTGGCATCAAGTTTGGGTGAGGCACCTATGAAGTTCGACAAATCCTCACTGTGGTCTGTTTCTTCTCAGCAATCAAGCTCGAGGAAGGAAGAACCACGTGGCAGAGGACAGTGAGGCGGGACAACAATGGCCATCCAATTTTGTGCAGTTCCACTAAAATTGAGGAAGACATGCCCGGGTATGGAGACACGCATCGCTGTTTCCAGAAATATAAAAAGGGTTAGCAACGACATCTCAATTGTTAATAAGAATTAATGAAAAGTACACCAACAAACATAAGCATCATAATTATCTTGATGGGAACTAAACCAGGATACCCGAGAAAAAAA
>NW_021258312.1:0-498 GCF_002162155.2 Triticum dicoccoides | reverse complement strand
CAAGAGGATACAAACCCAAAGAGCACACACCCGACCTCTGCATAGTTAGGATGCGCACAGCCAACACAAACGCACACACATAAAAACACGCCGGCAAATAGCAAAGTCATATAAGACCAAAGCCAGTCAGTGCGCGGCGGCGGCAATAGGGCGGGAGCGAGTCCGAAAAGGGGACGAACTGGGCGAGCGGATCGAGCTCAGGGGCGGTGGAAGGACGCGCGACAGCAGCGGAAGGGGAGGGGTGGCGCGGAGTGTGGAAGCAGCGGGCGCAGGAGAAGAGGCGCGCTCGACGGAGCGGCCCCGACCGGAGTGGCGCTGGCGGGAGACGGGCGTACGGCTGTGGTGACGTGACGCCTCAGCAGCAGGCGCCTTGCTCTTGCATGTCCTGCCGCGCCCCAGGAGCGTGTCCCTTCAGGAATGGCCACCATGGTTGCCGTGGTCGTCGCCGTCTTGGTCCCGACGATCGCCCATGATGGGGAAGCTGCTGCACCACCCCCC
>NW_021258311.1:0-1117 GCF_002162155.2 Triticum dicoccoides | reverse complement strand
GGTCAGCGCTGTCCACGGCCTCCAGTAGGCTACAAACACCAGAAACTACTTGCAACTCCTGGACGGAGAACTAGGGTGAATAAGAAGCCGAGAGGGTCCATTGGTTTCGGGCCCAATGCATGGTAGTAGCTGATTCTTAAATCACACATACAGATCTCAGTGCTTAAGGTCGGCTTCAATGAAACAACCCACCATGTACTCCTACATGGCCTCTCATCGATACCTTTACCAAATCGTGTTCACCACACCACACTCATTACCGACATAAACATTTCACTCTAGCCCATCACCCAGATGAACCAGACCTGACACGACTCTAAGCATAGCAGGCATAGCAAGGTAGGAACAACACATACATATGGCTCAAACAACTCCTACACATGCTAGTGGGTTTCATCTAGTTACTGTGGCAATGACAGGTCATGCAGAGGAAATGGGTTCAGCTACCGGAGCACACAGCAGTTTGAAACGCGTTGTCTTAATGCAGTAAAAGAGAGCAGGAGCGAGAACATGGGATTGTATCGATATGATCAAATGGTTGGTTGCTTGCCTGATGGTTCGATGCACTGATACGGTTCTTCGTTAGGGTAATCACGGTACTCCTCGGAGGCAGAACCTGTCGCAAAGGACACCGATACACAACCATCACCAAACAATGTGCAACAATATGATGCATGCATGAAACATGGCAATATGAGTGTGTTGGGCTAATGCAACTAAAACCAGAAGGGTTTGAACAAATTTGAATCAAAGATTCAAATTTCAAACTCAAACATGGCCTTTTAAAGTGCTTTTCCTTGTTCTGCTTGAAACATCAATTTAACTTGTTTGATCATGCATGAAAATAGTACAGATGGATAGATTGGATTTTTCTGATCATTTTTCATATATAATTTGTCCAATTTGGAGTTACAGAATAAAAGTTATGAATTTTTGAAGTTTAAATAATATTCTGGAATTTCCTGATTTAATTTAAATCCAGAAATATAATTATTGCGCCAGCATGACGTCAGCATGACGTCAGTGGTCAACTGCGGCTGGCTGAGGTCAAACCTGACGTGTGGGGCCCACACGTCAGTGACAGGGGAGTTAAACAGAGTTAAATTAATCCTAATTA
>NW_021258310.1:0-2133 GCF_002162155.2 Triticum dicoccoides | reverse complement strand
ACCGCCCTAGTGGTAGTACCGCTCTGTGCGGGCTGTGAGCATAACGGTTGGATTTTTCCCCACCTATAAAAGGGGGTCTTCTTCCCCAATGAACTTTATCTCTCGAGCTCGTGTTGTTCCCCCATTGTTGACCTTCTTTGAGCTTGCTAACTCTCAATCCCTCCATAGATTCTTGCTAGTTTTTGAGGGAAAGAGAGAGGAGATCTAGATCCACAGTTCCACCAATCACTTTCTCCTCTATGTGAGGGGAACCCCTTGGATCTAGATCTTGGAGTTCTTGGTGTTCTCCTTCTTGTTCTTCCTCTCATTTTCCTCCCTAGCATTAGTTGCTTCGGTGGGATTTGAGAGAGAAGGACTTGGGCACTCCGTGTGCCCTTGCCATTGCATTTGGTGCATCGGTTTGAGTTCTCCACGGTGATACGTGGAAATGAGTTTGAGAAGCTTATTACTCTTGGGTGTTTGGGCACCCTAGAGCTTGTTCCTCTTGGGTGCCTTGGAACCCTAGACGGTTGGTGTTGTTCAGAGCTGAATCATTGTGGTGTAAAGCTCCGGGCAAGCATCGGGGTCTCCAATGAGGTTGTGGAGATTGCCCCGAGCAATTTGACGGGTACCGGTGACCGCCCCCAAGGGTTTCCAAAGTTTACGGGTTCGGTGACCGCCCCCAAGGGTTTCCATTTGTACGGGTTCGGTGACCGCCCTCAAGGGTCCCTTAGTGGAATCACGGCATCTTGCATTGTGCGAGGGCGTGAGGAGATTGCGGTGGCCCTAGTGGCTTCTTGGGGAGCATTGTGCCTCCACACTGCTCCAAACGGAGATTAGCATCCGCAAGGGTGTGAACTTCGGGATACATCATCGTATCTGTGTGCCTCGGTTATCTCTTACCCGAGCTCTTTACTTATGCACTTTACTTTGTGATAGCCATATTGTTTCTTTTCATATATCTTGCTATCACCTAGTAGTTTATCTTGCTTAGCATAAGTTGTTGGTGCACATAGGTGAGCCTAGTTGTTGTAGGTTTTGTGCTTGACAAATTAACCGCTAGGTTTATTCCGCATTTGTTCAAGCCTAAACCATAATTGTTTTAAAACGCCTATTCACCCCCCTCTAGGCGACATCCATGATCTTTCAATTGGTATCAGAGCCTCGTCTCTCTTTATAGGGCTTAACCGCCTAGAGAGTAAGGATGTCCACAAGGTAATGATATGGTGAGTAGTGTTGGTCATTGCAATGATGATAGTATGTTTATTGTGGATGATCCTTCATCACTATCTTATTGCAATGCTCCTTCTTTGGGCTTGAACACTTCGAGCACTCCAAATGTTTCACATGGTTGTGTTGATAGTCCTTGCATATCATGTAGAAATTGCTTGACTAAATCTCATGATGATACGTTTACAATGTCTTGTTGCCATGATAAAAATGCATATATGTCCTCGAATTGTTGTGCTAACAATGTAGAGGAAACCCAACACCCCATGGAACAAGATGTGGTCTTGAATGGTGCTTCAACGGATCCTACATCATCATCTATTGCATTTTGCCTTATGGCCAAGGCTTCAAAGGTATCTTCCACTTTGAATCCCAATATATCTTGTGATGATGGCAAGAGTGATGATGATGTTGATTATGATGAAGAGAATGATAATGTTGCGTCCTTAAAAACTAAGGGGGAAATGATTTTTAAAGCTCTTCACAAAAATAAACTTGCTCGTTCCAACTTCATGGAAATCATGTCTATTGCCATTGAAGGCAATAAATACATTGAGTAGTTGGTGAAGGAAATATGCCCTAGAGGCAATAATAAAGTTATTATTTATTTCCTTATAATCATGATAAATGTTTATTATTCATGCTAGAATTGTATTAACCGGAAACATAATACACGTGTGAATACATAGACAAACAAAGTGTCACTAGTATGCCTCTACTTGACTAGCTCGTTAATCAAAGATGGTTATGTTTCCTAACCATGAACAATGAGTTGTTATTTGATTAACGGGATCACATCATTAAGAGAATGATCTGATTGACATGACCCATTCCATTAGCTTAGCACCCGATCGTTTAGTATGTTGCTATTGCTTTCTTCATGACTTATACATGTTCCTATAACTATGAGATTATGCAACTCCC
>NW_021258309.1:0-585 GCF_002162155.2 Triticum dicoccoides | reverse complement strand
GAGTGAACTCCGTTTTCGATGAACTCGAGCTTGTCACCAAGATGACCATAAGCTCCAAAACTCACAAAGAGAAGAACCAAACAAGAACCAATAATATAGTAAGAAGAGGCAGGAGAGGTATGCCAACAAATAGAGGAGTGAAACCTCCAACTGAGAAGAACCGGCATAACCTCCAACATCGATAACATCATAGAAGATGCGAGTGAACTCCGTTTTCGATGTACTCGAGCTTGTCACCAAGATGACCATAAGCTCCAAAACTCAGAAAGAGAAGAAGCAAACAAGAACCAATAATATAGTAAGAAGAGGCAGGGGAGGTATGCCAACAAATAGAGGAGTGAAACCACCAACTGAGAAGAACAGGCATAACCTCCAACATCGAAAACATCATAAAAGATGTGAGTGAACTCCGTTTTCGATGAACTCGAGCTTGTCACCAAGATGACCATAAGATCCAAAACTCACAAAGAGAAGAACCAAAGAAGAACCAGTAATATAGTAAGAAGAGGCAGGGGAGGTATGCCAACAAATAGAGGAGTGAAACCTCCAACCGAGAAGAACCGGCATAACCTCCAACATCAAAAA
>NW_021258308.1:0-1480 GCF_002162155.2 Triticum dicoccoides | reverse complement strand
CACATGTGCCCACGTTGTGTAAAAAACTCATGATTTTATCGCGCTCCAAGTATTTAATAATATTCACGCTGCATCGTTACCGCAGAACGTCTACTACCGTTTCATTGCCGTCCGTGAGGGGGGCCACAACCCGGAGAAGCGTGCCACCTCTTCGGACATGCCACAACACCACCCCGCATGTATGAGGGCCCGGTACGACGCTCCGGTGGCATTGCTACCCCCCCAGGGCCCCCGTCCCGGCTAACCCTGTAGCGTTTGACCACGGGATCTAGCCCTTTGACTTTGCACGGACGGGCTTTGACCAGTGGACCTCTCCACCCGGTTGTGTTAGGTCGGCCCAGAGGAACACTTTGGAGCAACATCCGGGCCAAACCCACAGCTACATCCACTCCGTGTAGACCCGACGCGTCCGTTTCCCCCCTCCAGGTGCCGGCGGCGGCGGCGTCCGTGAGGGGGAGGGGCACATCCCGGAGACGCGTGCTGAGCGTTTGCAACCGCCTCAACACTTCCAGATTTGTGAGAGGCCGCCTACGCAAGATTTGACGGTATGCTAGCCCGCGGAGGCCGCCGGCCACAGTCGTAGACGTGCGAAGAGCAATCCGCGTAGAGGGAAGTGTTCAGATACTTCTCCATCACAAAAAATTATGAAAAATTACCATCAGTCCTATAGCACATGTGCCCACGTTGTGTAAAAAACTCATGATTTTATCGCGCTCCAAGTATTTAATAATATTCACGCTGCATCGTTACCGCAGAACGTCTACTACCGTTTCATTGCCGTCCGTGAGGGGGGCCACAACCCGGAGACGCATGCCGCCTCTTCGGACATGCCACAACACCACCCCGCATGTATGAGGGCCCGGTACGACGCTCCGGTGGCATTGCTACCCCCCCAGGGCCCCCGTCCCGGCTAACCCTGTAGCGTTTGACTACGGGATCTAGCCCTTTGACTTTGCACGGACGAGCTTTGACCAGTGGACCTCTCCACCCGGTTGTGTTAGGTCGGCCCAGAGGAACACTTTGGAGCAACATCCGGGCCAAACCCACAGCTACATCCACTCCGTGTAGACCCGACGCGTCCGTTTCCCCCCTCCAGGTGCCGGCGGCGGCGGCGTCCGTGAGGGGGAGGGGCACATCCCGGAGACGCGTGCTGGGCGTTTGCAACCGCCTCAACACTTCCAGATTTGTGAGAGGCCGCCTACGCAAGATTTGACGGTATGCTAGCCCCCGGAGGCCGCCGGCCACAGTCGTAGACGTGCGAAGAGCAATCCGCGTAGAGGGAAGTGTTCAGATACTTCTCCATCACAAAAAATTATGAAAAATTACCATCAGTCCTATAGCACATGTGCCCACGTTGTGTAAAAAACTCATGATTTTATCGCGCTCCAAGTATTTAATAATATTCACGCTGCATCGTTACCGCAGAACGTCTACTACCGTTTCATTGCCGTCCGTGAGGGGGGCCACAACCCGGAGACGC
>NW_021258307.1:0-737 GCF_002162155.2 Triticum dicoccoides | reverse complement strand
TTGTTCAGCACATCTTGCACCTGTTCAGTCATCATTTGCTGAAACTTATCATGAAGCTCCTTGTTCGATAAATTCTTCCAGTCAATCTCGTCGGCTTGTGATCCTGGCATGGTTAGCAGCAATAGAAACACACAAGAATATGATCCTACAGACTACGAACAAGTGGTGGTGGTGGGTGTCACAAATCCGTCAAGCAAATCTCAAATTCTTACCAGTTCTTACCCAGCAGCAGGCGGTGATCGGCAACCGTTGTAGTCAAAAACTCTCAAAGCTTGGATAGAGCGATTACCAGGGAGAGTCAAACGCACGACGTAGATGTATGTGGAGCTGGGAAGGCTTATAATATGGTAGCAAAAAGGGTCAGCAATAATCAATTCAGAGATGCAAAGTTGAATAAACGCTCAACGACGGTACTGTGCTGGTCCTAGGCTAGACTGTGCTAGAGACGCGAGCCTAGAACACTAACAAAATCACAGCGCGGCACGTAAACAAGGGCAAAGCACACTCTGGAATATTTTTTTTTCGCTCTTTTTTTTTTTGCGCTCTTTTTTTTTTGCGCTGTTTTTTTTTTGCGAAAAATCACTATAATGGCGAGTGTCTCAAAACTCTTCTTAGCTCAAACTGACAGGATGGGCACGAAATTTTTTTTGACCAAATTTTTTTTTTGACTGCCCGGACCCAAAAACTGGAAACGGGTCAAAAAAAACTTCCTATAATGGCACCTGTCTCAAAACACT
>NW_021258306.1:0-1363 GCF_002162155.2 Triticum dicoccoides | reverse complement strand
CTAAGATTCTCTCACAAGCAAAACATGATCACACCTTAGTACTCTTTGGGTGTTAATCACATAGCGATGTGAACTAGATTACTGAATCTAGTAAATCCTTTGGGTGTTGGTCACATGGCGATGTGAACTATGGGTGTTAATCACATGATGATGTGAACTATCGATGTTAATCACATGGTGATGTGATCTAGATTATTGACTCTAGTGCAAGTGAGAGACTGAAGGAAATATGCCCTAGAGGCAATAATAAAGTTATTATTTATTTCCTTATATCATGATAAATGTTTATTATTCATGCTAGAATTGTATTAACCGGAAACATAATACATGTGTGAATATATAGACAAACAGAGTGTCACTAGTATGCCTCTACTTGACTAGCTTGTTAATCAAAGATGGTTATGTTTCCTAACCATGGACAAAGAGTTGTTATTTGATTAACGGGATCACATCATTAGTTGAATGATCTGATTGACATGACCCATTCCGTTAGCTTAGCACCCGACCGTTTAGTATGTTGCTATTGCTTTCTTCATGACTTATACATGTTCCTATGACTATGTGATTATGCAACTCCCGTTTACTGGAGGAACACTTTGTGTGCTACCAAACGTCACAACGTAACTGGGTGATTATAAAGGTGCTCTACAGGTGTCTCCAAAGGTACTTGTTGGGTTGGCGTATTTCGAGATTAGGATTTGTCACTCCGAATGTCGGAGAGGTATCTCCGGGCCCTCTCAGTAATGCGCATCACTTAAGCCTTGCAAGCATTGCAACTAATGAGTTAGTTGCGAGATGATGTATTACGGAACGAGTAAAGAGACTTGCCGGTAATGAGATTGAACTAGGTATTGGATACCGACGATCGAATCTTGGGCAAGTAACATACCGATGACAAAGGGAACAACGTATGTTGTTATGCGGTCTGACCGATAAAGATCTTCGTAGAATATGTAGGAACCAATATGGGCATCTAGGTCCCGCTATTGGTTATTGACCGGAGACGTGTCTCGGTCATGTCTACATTGTTCTCGAACCGTAGGGTCCGCACGCTTAAGGTTTCGATGACAGTTATATTATGAGTTTATGAGTTTTGATGTACCTAAGGAGTTCGGAGTTCCGGATGAGATCGGGGACATGACGAGGAGTCTCGAAATGGTCGAGACGTAAAGATTGATATATTGGACGACTATATTCGGAGTTCGGAAAGGTTCCGAGTGATTCGGGTATTTTTTGGAGTACCGGAGAGTTACGGGAATTCGTATTAGGCCTCATTGGGCCATACGGGAATGGAGAGAAAGGGCCAAAAGGGTGGCCGCACCCCTCCCCTTGGACTAGTCCGAATTGGACTAGGGAGGGGGGG
>NW_021258305.1:0-999 GCF_002162155.2 Triticum dicoccoides | reverse complement strand
ACTCGGAATATTGTTTGAAAATGTCAACAAGTTGTAAACATTTCCAACCATTTTTAATTTTTGTATTTTTTTTAAATTCAGGACATATTTTGAAATTTCGAATTTTTTTAGAAAATGTGAACAAGTTTGGAAATTTTCTGAACCATTTTTGAATTTATGAGCTTATTGTTGAAATCAGAAAGTTTTTTTTTTTAAACTTGCGAACAATTTTTTAAAGCACAAAATTCTTTGATATTTGGAATAAAAATTTGTGATTTTTTTTGAAAACGTAGACTTTTTCATATTTGGGGAAGAAAATTAAATCCTGAACATTTTTTTGAAAATTGTGATTTATCGAGAAAACAAAGATCGAAGCAAGCAATTTTTTTTATTTTTTGAATAAACAAAGGAGGAAAAAACAAAACAGGAAAACAGAAAATGTAAAAAACAAAACTAAAAAGAAAACAAAACCGAATAAAAACCACACACAAAAGAAAAAAACGTTGCAAAAGCCGAATCGAAACCTTGTGGCCTATCTTGAGGATGACACATGAGTGGCAAAAAATGATCGGCTACTCAGATTGGACTAAAAAAGGACAAAAGCCCGCTCGTAAATCCATGACGACATAGATTTTGGGATTTTATGATGGTGATGCAACATTTGTCACAAAATCGTCACCAGTTATCAGGGGTCGTCGTCCTTTTGATGATCCATGATGGATCTATGCTGACCGTCACCGACGGAATACCATTGATGATGGTTTCTGAAACCGTCACTAGAAATCCATCATAGATTAACAAGTTTCTTGTAGTGTCATCACCTAGGTCATGTTTAGTGCTCTTTGCCCTTTTGGTGTCTCGATGCCAAAGGATGAGAGAGTTTAGGGATTTGCCAAGTCACGAGTGTGTCTTCTTTGTCGTTGATTTCATTCTCTCATGAACTCTTTATCGTCGTTTGGTTTGCTTTAAGTTTGTGTGTGGAACTTAAGTACCTTCATATGGTGTGAGACATATGCTACC
>NW_021258304.1:0-511 GCF_002162155.2 Triticum dicoccoides | reverse complement strand
AGGAGCACGTAGCACGCACCAACACCTCTTCTAACGCCCTGCAACGTCGATTCCGACCGCACCCGAACTCCGGCAGCCGCAGCCGAGCTCGCCGCCGTCAACTCCGGCCACCCCGAGCCCAACCACCACCACTAATAGACGCGGCTCAACCTCAGCAACACGTAGATGCCTTCCGCCGTCCATTTGGTTGCCGGAATGGCAAAAAGCACTTTCGCCGCCGTCTCGGACCTCGCCGGCGTCAAGTCGCCGGTGGGGTTTGACTTGTCCGACCTGGGGTTTGACCTCCCAGGGTCACTGACGCGTGGGCCCTGTCGGCCAGGTGATTAGATTAGCGCTAAACTACTGTTAGTCAACCCCCCCTGACACTGACAGTGGGCCCCAGCGCCACTAATCCCTAATTAGGATTAATTTAATCCTGTTTAACCCCCCCTGTCACTGACGTGTGGGCCCCACACGTCAGGTTTGACCTCAGCCAGCCGCAGTTGACCACTGACGTCATGCTGACGTCATG
>NW_021258303.1:0-1177 GCF_002162155.2 Triticum dicoccoides | reverse complement strand
GATATAAAGAGAGAGGCATAACACTAGCACCGGCTCCAAGATCACATAAAGCAGTTCTAACATAATTTCTTTTAATGGAGCATGGTATAGTTGGTACCCCCGGATCTCCAAGTTTCTTTGGTATTCCACCCTTAAAAGTGTAATTAGCACGCATGGTGGAAATTTCAGCTTCCGGTATCTTTCTTTTATTTGTAATGGTATCCTTCATATACTTACCATAAGGATTTACCTTGAGCATATCAGTTAAACGCATACGTAAGAAGATAGGTCTAATCATTTCAGCAAAGCGCTCAAAATCCTCATCATCCTTTATCTTGGATGGTTTAGAAGGAATGGGCATTGGTTTCTGAACCCATGGTTCTCTTTCTCTACCGTGCTTCCTAGCAACAAAATCTCTCTTATCATAACGTTGATTCTTTGATTGTGGGTTATCAAGATCAACAGCAAGTTCAATCTCTACTTCATTGTTTTTGCTAGGTTGAGCATCAACATGAACATTATCATTAACACTATCACCAGGTTCATGTTCATCACCTGATTGTGTTT
Organism: Triticum dicoccoides; assembly: GCF_002162155.2. NCBI lineage: Eukaryota > Viridiplantae > Streptophyta > Magnoliopsida > Poales > Poaceae > Triticum > Triticum dicoccoides. Next base: position 631 of record NW_021258303.1, on the reverse strand, counting down.
CAGCATCAGAGATAGAAATATCATTGGGATTCTCAGATGTGTCTACAACAGGTTCACTAGAAGCATGCAAAGTTCTATCGTCTTTCTTTTTATTCTTTTTAGAAGAACTAGGTGCCTCTAAATTGTTTCTTTGAGAATCTTGCTCGATTCTCTTAGGGTGGCCTTCAGGATACAAAGGTTCCTCAGTCATTCTACCAGTTCTAGTAGCCACTCTAACAGCAAAGTCAGGTTTATTATTTAATTCATCAAGCAAATCATTTTGAGCCTTAAGTACTTGCTCAGCTTGAGTAGCAACCATAGAAGCATATTTGCTAACGAGTTTGAGTTCACCTTTAAATCTAGCCATATTATCGCTCACGCGTCCTATCTCGAAAGCATTATTCTTTAACTCTCTACCAACATAAGCATTAAAATTTCTTGTCTAGCCATAAAATCATCAAATTCATCTAAGCATGGGCTATGAAATTTAGTAGAGGGGACTTCAACTTTATCATATCTATAGAGAGAATTTACCTTTACTACCTGTGTCGGGTTATCAAGACAATGTGGTTCTTCAACAGGCGGTATATTAAGACCATGTATTTCTTCAATAGGTGGTAAATTCTTAACATCTTCAGCTTTAATACCTTTT
>NW_021258302.1:0-532 GCF_002162155.2 Triticum dicoccoides | reverse complement strand
AGGAGAGGGGAAGGGGATCTAGGGCGAGGGAGAGGGCGAGGGAGAGGGAAGGCGAGGAGAGGGCGAGGGCGAGGGCGAGCAGTGGGTCAGGGCAGCGGCGGCGGCGGCGGTGGATCAGGGAGAGGGCGAGGGCGAGGGAGGGAGAGAGCGAGGGAGAGGGAACTGGCGAGGGGGAGAGGGAAGGGGGGACCGGGCGAAGGGGGAGAGGGAAGGGGGGATCGGGCGAAGGCACAATACTAATGGCGCACCTCACCGTGGTGCGCCATTAGTATATCCATACTAATGGCGCACCTCACCGTGGTGCGCCATTAGTAGTTTTTTTTTATTTCAACTCGAGCCAACAGGTTATGTACCACCAGAACTGATCCACATCAAGTCCCCTCTACTAGCTCGACTGGTCAGCAGCCAGTTCTCACACCAGGAGGTCCTGGGTTCGACTCCCAGGCTCCACAAATTTTTTTTAGCATTTAAAAAGTTGTTTGATACTTATTTGTGTTTAAATATGTTCAAACTTGTTTAAATAATAACAGTA
>NW_021258301.1:0-1286 GCF_002162155.2 Triticum dicoccoides | reverse complement strand
ACTCCCTCCGGGAGTAGGATCCCCCCCAATCCTAGTTGGAATAGGATTCGCGGAGGGGGGGGGGAAGAGAAAGGGGGGCCGGCCCCCTCTCCTTGTCCTATTCGGACCAAGGGAGGGGAGGGGCGCGCAGCCCATCTCAGGCCACCTCTTCTCTTTTCCACTAAGGCCCACTAAGGCCCATATAGCTCCCGGGGGGTTCCGGTAACCTCTCGGTACTCCGGTAAAATCCCGATTTCACCCGGAACACTTCCGATATCCAAACATAGGCTTCCAATATATCAATCTTTATGTCTCGACCATTTCGAGACTCCTCGTCATGTCTGTGATCACATCCGGGACTCCGAACAACCTTTGGTACATCAAAACGTATAAACTCATAATATAACTGTCATCGAAACCTTAAGCGTGCGGACCCTACGGGTTCGAGAACAATGTAGACATGACCGAGACATGTCTCCGGTCAATAACCAATAGCGGGACCTGGATGCCCATATTGGCTCCTACATATTCTACGAAGATCTTTATCGGTCAGACCGCATAACAACATACGTTGTTCCCTTTGTCATCGGTATGTTACTTGCCCGAGATTCGATCGTCGGTATCCAATACCTAGTTCAATCTCGTTACCGGCAAGTCTCTTTACTCGTTCCGTAATACATCATCTTGCAACTAACTCATTAGTTGCATTGCTTGCAAGGCTTAAGTGATGTGCATTACCGAGAGGGCCCAGAGATACCTCTCCGACGATCGGAGTAACAAATCCTAATCTCGAAATACGTCAACCCAACATGTACCTTTGGAGACACCTGTAGAGCACCTTTATAATCACCCAGTTACGTTGTGACGTTTGGTAGCACACAAAGTGTTCCTCCGGCACACGGGAGTTACATAATTTCATAGTCATAGGAACATGTATAAGTCATGAAGAAAGCAATAGCAACATACTAATCGATCGGGTGCTAAGCTAATGGAATGGGTCATGTCAATCAGATCATTCAACTAATGATGTGATCCCGTTTAATCAAATGAAAACTCTTTGTACATGGTCAGGAAACATAACCATCTTTGATTAACGAGCTAGTCAAGTAGAGGCATACTAGTGACACTCTGTTTGTCTATGTATTCACACATGTATTATGTTTCTGGTTAATACACTTTTAGCATGAATAATAAACTTTTATCATGATATAAGGAAATAAATAATAACTTTATTATTGCCTCTAGGGCATATTTCCTTCAGCACGACACCCCGAGCCCCGACACCCCGACCCCCGACCCCCTAACAC
>NW_021258300.1:0-432 GCF_002162155.2 Triticum dicoccoides | reverse complement strand
GGGCACACCCCGGACACGCGTGTCGGGCATTTGCAACCGCCACAATACTTCCAGACTTGTGAGAGGCCGCCTACGCAAGATTTGGCGGCATGCTAGCCCCCGGAGCCTGCCGGCCACAGCCGTAGACGCGCGAAGGGCAATCCACGTAGAGGGAATTTTTCGGATACTTCTCCATCACAAAAAATGAAAAAATACCATCATTCCTATAGCATATGTGCCCACGTCGTGCAAAAAAACTCATGATTTTATCGCGCTCCGAGTATTTAGTAATATTGACGCCGCATCGTTACCGCAGAACCTCTACTACCGTGTCATCGCCGTCCGTGAGGGGGGGCACGCCGCGGAGACGCGTCCCGCCTCTTCGGACATGCCACCACACCACCCCGCATGTATGAGGGCCCGATGCGACGCTCCGGTGGCATTGCTACCCCC
>NW_021258299.1:0-1333 GCF_002162155.2 Triticum dicoccoides | reverse complement strand
TGATGAGGACATGACTACCTTGGATATGACCAAAAATATTGCATATATGCATATTTGTCAGGTGATTTCTAGTGCAAACTATTCAATAATCTATTTATGTTATCCAGAACAAAAATACTTCACACACTTTTGTGTTTTGTCTAATTGCAGGTGTATGGGACATTTGTACAATCCACATATGAAGATAAGGAAGAAAGAGATGTTTATTTGCTGTCCAAAAAGTTCTCTCACGTCACTTTTGGCCCAAGAGAAGATAGAGTCCAAGTCTCTCACGTTCTGGATTCATATTCGGACTGCACAGACATACCTGACTCAAAACGCACACAAGTTTTTCATACGGACTCCGAATTGGGTGATTCTTTTTTTGTTGGAAACTAGATTTCGTGCACTTTCCAACCCAATTGGAATCACCTTCAAATACGTCCGGAGCGTTGAGTTGTGGACGAAACAATCTGATGCTGCAGCAGAATCCGAGTCAAACTACAAGTCCAAAGGTGTTACATCACCTCCACTTGGGCCCATGAGCCTTGTACGACCTAGATTTAGTTTTAGGCTGCCTTGGGACGTCCTCCCACCTCCTTGGCCGCCACCCCTTGCTCCTATATAAGTAGATCCATCTAGTAGCTTTTCCTTGGGATTTGTTTAGTTAAAAGTTAGCCATTGCAACTTCGTGTACTTCGTTTGTGTCCAACGACCAGACCAAGACCGCTTACGGATCCCCACCATTATCAATACTTCATATATATTTGCAATATTCAGATTGCTTTATCATATTCTTGCTCGTTCTTTGATTGCTTGCAGGAATAGACCTTCGTGGTCAGGCTGACCGTGCTTCCAGCATCGTCAGTAACCTCAGGAGATTGGTTTAGCGATTGCTAAGGCGCAACGTCGTGCACGTTTGTAGTCGGATTGTCAAAGTCATCTCCACCAAATCGATAGTTATCATCTCATCGAAAGATCGGGACCCTGTCCTCTATCAGAACGTCTTCTCCATGCCATCTATCTTCTCCATGGCCTCTTCAAATCTGTTTAACACATCTTGCACCTGTCCACTCATCGTTTGCTGAAATTTATCATGTAGCTGTTTGTTTGTCAGGTTCTTCCAATCAGTCTCATCGGCTTGTGATCCTACCATGGTTAGCAGCAAATAGAAACACACAAGAATATGATCCTACAGACTACTAAGAAGTGGTGGTGGTGTATAACAAACCCGTCAAGCAAACCTCAAATTCTTACCAGTTCTTACCCAGCAGCAGGTGGTGATCGGCAACCGTTGTAGTCAAAACTCTCAAAGCTTGGATAGAGCGATTACCAGGGAGAGTCAAACGCACGA
>NW_021258298.1:0-1549 GCF_002162155.2 Triticum dicoccoides | reverse complement strand
CATGAGAGGGTTGTGTTCCTCCCCCACTTCCTCCGCAGACTAGGTTTTCCACTTCACCCATTTGTCCGGGGGCTCATGTTCTACTACGGCCTAGATTTCCACGATCTGGCCCCGAATTTCATCCTCAACATCTCGGCGTTCATCGTCGTGTGCGAGGCCTTCCTCTGCATCCAGCCCCACTTTGGCTTATGGCTGAAGACCTTCAATGTCAAGCCGAAGGTAGTGGGCGGCCGCCAAGCGGAGTGCGGAGGTGCCATGGTGGGCAAGATGGCCAACGTCCTATGGCTCGAGGGCTCCTTCGTGGAGACCATAAAGGGGTGGCAATTGTGGTGGTTCTACATCTCCGAGCCGCGCGACCCTAAATGGGCAGCGGCCCCCAAATTCCGATCTGGCTTCCCTACACGGCTCTCCTCATGGAAGGAGACGGGCCTGACGTGGGGTAATTCGGAAGAGCTGACCGGACTCCAATCCTGCATCCGAAACCTGGTGGACAAGAAGCTCAAGCTTGTCAACGTAGTCCAGGTTATGCTCATCCGCCGGATCCTCCCATGCCAACAACGGGCCTTCAACTTGTGGGAGTTTGATCCGGCACAACACTGAACCTTGAGCAGACTCTTCGACACTACGTACGAAGATGCCTGGAAGGTGCTGTTCAAGGGCGCCGAGGCTCCCGCATCCGCTACCGAAGATCGCGGGTTCAGCTCGCAGCATCAAGCCAGCGAGGTAAGCTATTTTACCCTTTATGGGACTCTTGTTTTTCATAGTTTGACTCTATGCGGGATCTAAAACTCCCTTTCCTTTGACAGGACTGGCAGAAGACGTCCGGATAGATCGACTGTCCGGCTCCCTTGCCAGAAGACCCAGCGGACGCCCGATTGACGGGGCTGCTAGCTCCGGCACCTCACGTGGTGCCGGAGAAGAAGGCCACGGGAACTCGAAGGAGTTCCCGGCGCCAAGTGTTGTCGGACTCATCGTCCGATGACTCCGAGGCGGACTCCTCCCGCGCAGACGAGGAGGAGGAAAAAGTGGCCCCTCCCCCAGCGGGTGGAGAGAAGAAAAGGAAGGCCGCCCCAACTGGGGAGGCCGGAGGGTCCAAGAAGGGAAGGACCCTTCCTCCAGACTACGCCGCCAACGCCGACGACGGCGAAGAGGGGTGGCTAACGAGGGCCAAGCCCATGGCGAAATCATAAGTGTCCGGGCACCAGAATAACTCATGGCGTTCCATTTGTCGCACATCATCTTCTAACGCCGAATATAACCGTGCAGCCCGCCCAAGGACAGGGTCGACGCTTCGTCGAGCGGCTCCCTGGATTCGTTGGATGTGAATAGCGCCTCACTTCCGACCGCCTCGTCTCCTCCCGCTGCGGATGACGCTGAGGAGGAGTCCCAGAAGGGGCCCAATCAGGAGGAGGTGGCGCTGGAGGCGCCGCAAGGCGACCTCCCAGACTCCGGGTGCAAAGGGGATAAAACCCCGAAAGGTTTTAAGTCCGTCCCTGTGCCGGACTCCATACCGGAACCTTCAGTGGTTCCGAAGTCCGGCAGGCAACCC
>NW_021258297.1:0-957 GCF_002162155.2 Triticum dicoccoides | reverse complement strand
TTGGAGAATTCTGTCGATGACGCAATCATCCGGAAGATTAACTCCCAATTGAATCAAGTGATTATTATACCCAGACATTTTGAGTATATGCTCACTGACAGAACTGTTCTCCTCCATCTTGCAGCTATAGAACTTATTGGAGACTTCATATCTCTCAATCCGGGCATTTGCTTGAAATATTAACTTCAACTCCTGGAACATCTCATATGCTCCATGACGTTCAAAACGTCGTTGAAGTCCCGATTCTAAGCCGTAAAGCATGGCACACTGAACTATCGAGTAGTCATCAGCTTTGCTCTGCCAGACGTTCATAACATCTGGCGTTGCTCCAGCAGCAGGCCTGGTACCCAGCGGTGCTTCCAGGACGTAATTCTTCTGTGCAGCAATGAGGATAATCCTCAAGTTACGGACCCAGTCCGTGTAATTGCTACCATCATCTTTCAACTTTGCTTTCTCAAGGAACGCATTAAATTTCAACGGAACAACAACATGAGCCATCTATCTACAATCAACATAAACAAGAAAGATACTATCAGGTACTAAGTTCATGATAAATTTAAGTTCAATTAATCATATTACTTAAGAACTCCCACTTAGATAGACATCCCTCTAATCTTCTAAGTGATTACGTGATCCAAATCAACTAAACCATGACCGATCATCACGTGAGATGGAGTAGTTTTCAATGGTGAACATCGTTTATGTTGATCATATCTACTATATGATTCACGCTCGACCTTTCGGTCTCCGTGTTCCGAGGCCATATCTGCATATGCTAGGCTCGTCAAGTTTAACCTGAGTATTCTGCGTGTGCAAAAACTGGCTTGCACCCGTTGTAGATGGACGTAGAGCTTATCACACCCGATCATCACGTGGTGTCTGGGCACGACGAACTTTGGCAACGGTGCATACTCAGGGAGAACACTTCTTGATAATTTAGTGAGAGATCATCTTATA
>NW_021258296.1:0-489 GCF_002162155.2 Triticum dicoccoides | reverse complement strand
GTTTAAGCTTGGGGGAGTTGATACGTCTCCGTCGTATCTACTTTTTCAAACACTTTTGCCCTTGTTTTGGACTCTAACTTGCATGATTTGAATGGAACTAACCCGGACTGACGTTGTTTTCAGCATAATTGCCATGGTGTTATTTTTGTGCAGAAACAAAAGTTCTCGAAATGACCTGAAACTTCACGGAGATTATTTTTGGAAATAATAAAAAATACTGGCGAAAGAATCAAGGCCAGGGGCCCCACACCCTGTCCACGAGGGTGGGAGGCGCGCCTACCCCCCTGGGCGCGCCCCCTGCCTCGTGGATCCCCTGGAGCTCCACCAACCTTAACTCTAACTCCATATATTCACGTTCGGGGAGAAAAAAATCAGAGAGAAGGATTCATCGCGTTTTACGATACAGAGCCGCCGCCAAGCCCTAATCTCTCTCGGGAGGGCTGATCTAGAGTCCGTTCGGGGCTCCGGAGAGAGGAATACGTCGTCGTC
>NW_021258295.1:0-792 GCF_002162155.2 Triticum dicoccoides | reverse complement strand
ATATAAGATCGTACCATATAAATCCGTTAAATTGATAAAACACTCATGCAAACCAAACATGACAGTATGTATACCACTTAATTGTTTTTGCACCATTGCAATTTTTAGCGCACAAGGGTGGCTGCCAGTTGCCTGACGTTTCTTTATTACTCCCTCCATTTCTTTTTAGTCTGCATATAAGATGTGGTCAAAGTCAAATTTTATAAAGTTTGACTAACTTCATAGAAAAAAAATCAACATCTACCATATAAAAGTTATATGTTATGAAAATTAATTCCATAATGCATCTAATAACATTGATTTCATAGTGTGAGTGTTGATATCTTTTCATATAAAGCTGGTTAAATTTTACAAAGTTTGATTTTGACCAAATCTTATATGAAGACCAAAAAGAAACGGAGGGAGTATAAAGCTATTCTTCTAAACATAGTAAGGAACTGTCCTTTGTTCGAGTATTAAATGGATGACATTTTTTAATGTTTACCTATCCATTGAAACAGTATGACCTTTTCCATTATATTCCTCTACACAACTACTCCCTCCGTTCCAAAATAGATGACTCAACTTGTACTAATTCAACTAAGCACTTACTATAAATAAAAATAATTTATTTTCTTACTAATTCAACTAAGCACTTACTAATTTTCTTACTAATTCAACTAAGAACTTACTAATTCAAATCTCATATAGAATTCAACTAGTTCTATTAATTTGTAGAAATTTAGAAGACCGGCTAGAATAAACTTTACCAGGTTGGTTATTCCTATGAGTTATGATCTATTATTAACATTT
>NW_021258294.1:0-3333 GCF_002162155.2 Triticum dicoccoides | reverse complement strand
GTCTAAGGAAGAGACACTTGACATTGGAAAAGCTCTAGCAAACGAACTACACGATCTTTGTGCTATGCTTAGGATTGGGTCTTGTCCATCACATCATTCTCCTAATGATGTGATCCCATTATCAACGACATCCAATGTCCATAGCCAGGAAACCATGACTATCTGTTGATCACAACGAGCTAGTCAACTAGAGGCTCACTAGAGACATATTGTGGTCTATGTATTCACACGTGTATTACGATTTCCGGATAATACAGTTATAGCATGAATAAAAGACAATTATCATGAACAAGGAAATATAATAATACTTTTATTATTGCCTCTAGGGCATATTTCCAACAGTCTCCCACTTGCACTAGAGTCAATAATCTAGTTCACATCGCCATGTGATTAACATTCACAGGTCACATCACCATGTGACCAACATCCAAAGAGTTTACTAGTGTCATTAAACTAGTTCACATCATCATGTGATTAAGACTCAATGAGTTCTGGGGTTTGATCATGTTTTGCTTGTGAGAGAGGTTTTAGTCAACGGGTCTGCAACTTTCAGATCCGTATGTACTTCGTAAATCTCTAGGTCATTTTGTAAATGCTGCTTCCACGCTCCACTTGGAGCTATTCCAAATGGTTGCTCCACTATACATATCCAGTTTGCTACTCAGAGTCACTCGGATAGGTGTTAAAGCTTGCATCGACATAACCCTTTACGCCGAACTCTTTATCACCTCCATAATCGAGAAACATGTCCTTATTTACTCCAAGGACAATTTTGACCGCTGTCCAATGATCAATTCCTGGATCATTCTTGTACCCCTTGACTGACTCATGGCAAGGCACACTTCTGGTGCGGTACACAGCATAGCATACTATAGAGCCTACGTCTGAAGTATAGGGGACGACCTTCGTCCTTTCTCTCTATTCTGCCGTGGTCAAGCTTTAAGTCTTAACTTCGTACCTTATATCTCAGGCAAGAACTCCTTCTTTGACTGATCCATCTTGAACACCTTCAAGATCATGTCAAGGTACGTGCTCATTTGAAAGTACTATTAAGCATTTTGATCTATCTTATAAATCTTGATGCTTATTGTTTCAAGTAGCCTAATCCAGGTTTTCCATTGAAAAACACTTTTCAAATAACCCTATATGCTTTCCAGAAATTCTACATCATTTCTGATCAACAATATTTCAATAACATATACTCATCAAAAATTTTATAGTGCTCCCACTCACTTCTTTGGAAATACAAGTTTCTCATAAACTTTTGTAGAAACCCAAAATCTTTGATCATCTTATCAAAGTACATATTCCAACTCCGAGATGCTTACTCCAGTCCTTAGAAGGATCGCTGGAGCCAGCATACCTTTTAGCATCCTTAGGATCGACAAAAAACTTTTGGATTGTATCACATACAACCTTTCCTTACGAAGACTGGTAAGGAAACTCGTTTTGACATCCATCTGCCAGATTTCATAAATGCATCTAATACTAACATGATTCCGACGGACTTAAGCATCGCTACGGACGAGAAAATCTCATCGTAGTCAACTCCTTGAACTTGTGAAAAACTCTTCGCCACAAGTCGAGCTTCATAGATGGTGACATTACCATCCACGTCCGTCTTCTTCTTAAAGATCCATTTATCTCAATGGCTTGCCGATCATTGGGCAAGTCCACCAAAGTCCATGCTTTGTTCTGATACATGGATCCTATCTCGGATTTCATGGCTTCTAACCATTTGTCAGAATTTGGGCCCACCATCGCTTCTCCATAACTCGTAGGTTCATTGTTGTCTAGCAACATGACCTTCAAGACATGATTACTGTACCACTCTGAAGCAGTACGCATCCTTGTCACCCTATGAGGTACGGTAGTGACTTGATCCGAAGTTTCATGATCACTATCATAAGCTTCTACTTCAATTGGTGTAGGTGCCACAGGAACAACTTCCTGCGCCCTGCTACACACTAGTTGTAGTGATGGTTCAATAACCATATCAAGTCTCCACCATCCTCCCACTCAACTTTTCGAGACAAACCTTTCCTCGAGAAAGGATCCGATTCAAGAAACAATCCCTATTGCTTTCGGATCTGAATTAGGAGGTATACCCAACTGTTTTGGGTGTCCTATGAAGATGCATTTTATCCGCTTTGGGTTCGAGCTTATCAACCTGAAACTTTTTCACATAAGCGTCGCAGCCCCAAACCTTTAAGAAATGACAGCTTAGGTTTCTCTAAACCATAGTTCATACGGTGTCATCTCGACGGAATTACGTGGTGCCCTATTTAAAGTGAATGTGGTTGTCTCTAATGCCTAACCCATAAACGATAGTGGTAATTCGATAAGAGACATCATGGTACGCACCATATCCAATAGGGTGCAACTATGATGTTCGGACACACCATCAAACTATGGTGTTCCAGGCGGTATTAATTGTGAAACAATTTCCACAATGTCTTAATTGCGTGCCAAAGCTCGTAACTCAGATACTCATCTCTATGATCATATCATAGACATTTCATCCTCTTGTCACGATGATCTTCAACTTCACTCTGAAATTACATGAACCATTCAATAATTCAGACTTGTGTTTCATCAAGTAAATATACTCTACATCTACTCGAATCATCTGTGAAGTAAGAACATAACGATATTCACTGCATGCCTCAGCACTCATTGGACTGCACACATCAAAATGTGTTACTTCCAACAAGTTGCTATCTTGTTCCATTTTACTGAAAAACGAGGCTTTTTAGTCATCTTGCCCATGTGGTATGATTTGCATATCTCCAGTGATTCAAAATCAAGTGAGTCCAAACGATCCATCTGCATGGAGTTTCTTCATGCGTATACACCAATAGACGTGGTTCGCATGTCTCAAACTTTTCAAAAACGAGTGAGTCCAAAGATCCATCAACATGGAGCTTCTTCATGCGTTTTATACCAATATGACTTACATGGTAGTGCCACAAGTAAGTGGTACTATCATTACTATCTTATATCTTTTGGCATGAAAATGTGTATCACTACGATCGAGATTCAATAAACCATTCGTTTCAGGTGCAAGACCATTGAAGGTATTATTCAAATAAACAGAGTAACCATTATTCTCCTTAAATGAATAACCGTATTGCGATAGACATAATCCAATCATGTCTATGCTCAACGCAAACACCAAATGACAATTATTCAGGTTTAATACTAATCTTGATGGTAGAGGGAGCGTGCGATGTTTGATCACATCAAACTTGGAAATACTTCCAACACATATCGTCAGCTCACCTTTAGCTAGTCTCCGTTTATTCCGTAGCTCTTTTATTTCGAGTTACTAAC
>NW_021258293.1:0-737 GCF_002162155.2 Triticum dicoccoides | reverse complement strand
ATCCTTTTATCGCCAGTGCGCGCTTTGGATGTAAATCTGGTTGAAAACCTTCCCTAGTTGGTGGTGCTGTAGTACCTAGTTGTTTCCCTTCTATGGCCTTTAGTGGTAGTTTTCTTATCTACCTGGATGATGATCGTTTGAACAACATTGCTGCTTGTATGGGATCTTTGCGTTTCATTTATATAATGGAGCGGGGAGCTCCTCCCTATTAAAAAACTTTATTTTTTTAGTTTCTTTACAATTATGGGTGCTTGAGTCAAGATGGTAAGTGGAAATCGTACCTATTTTTTGTCCTGTTTTTCTTAACCACCGCCACTGCCTTGCTGGATGGCTGCGAGGCAGCTGATGCACATATCGTTGGGGTGGCATGTGGTTCGCATGTTTGTAGTTCATGTGCCGTCAGACCTGAAAAATTATAATATCTTATGCCCGCTCGCGCGAGATATATCGTCTGGACTGAGGTGAACAAAAAATGTTTCAGGTGTAATTTATATTAAAGTAACAACGATTAGTATGTTTGTTTGTTTTTGCTTCACAACCGGATGCGAACACGTCCGCTTGCGACCCGACACAGAGATGATACTTTGTTGACGTTTTGTCGTGGTTCTGTTTTGCCTCGGTCCCACTACTTATTACAGACCAACGCATGACTCATATTGGTTGTCTCCCACTACAGAAAACCAGAGAGATGGCGACCGGATTGGTGGGGCATGATTTCCACCTATTTTTTTGATTTT
>NW_021258292.1:0-1222 GCF_002162155.2 Triticum dicoccoides | reverse complement strand
TATCTGTGGGATCCAGTGATTTCCATCGGCGCGGGCAGATGGTGCCACATCTGTCCGTAAACGTCACCCCTAAAAAACTGTATGTGACTGTATGCTACAGTGTTGTGTTATTTTTTATTTGGCAATGTGTTGTTCTCACTGCATGTGGACCCATGTGTGCTGCTCACTTTCTTCGTCGCTAAGGCTGGTCATAGTGGGTTGTAAGTTAGACTAGTGTCACACACATATAACAGTATTTTATGTCACTACCTTTATAGTGCAAAAAATATCATATAAGTAGTATCAAAGATGACTTTATTTATTAGTTTGTAGGCTTGTTTTTCAATAGAAAGCGCTATATGATGATAACATAATATGTTACGAACATCGTCTCTTTCCTCATTTAATACTATATCATGTCATTAAATGCCTCGTTGGCATTTCGGAAGGATGCATGTTACTAGGTATGTTACTCCCACTATGACAGGTCTAAAAGAGAAAGAGAGAGAAACATCCCTATCCCTAGATTCAGCGGCCTCTATCCCACCCCGCCTGCTCCCAGCTAGATTGTAGTTTCCTCAGCACGCATGCGACCCCCATCCTCTCTTGCCACCTTACCACACGTGTAAGGGCATGTACAACGATATACACTCAGCTGTCTATAAGGGGTTACAACTAGGATTGTAGATGACGTGGGGGAGAGAAGTTGTGAAGAGAGAAAGAGCCCGTCGGTAGAATTAACGACGATCTGAAGATCGCACGCTACAGACAACCTTTCTAGCGTTGTATGGAGTGCGTTTGTAAAAAAGGCAACTGCACCTTTTGTTGGGAGTAGGAGCGGTGGGGTCGGACAGAGGTGGATGGGATTTAACTTCGTAGCTAATTAAAATATTTACTAATTTCAGGGTGTTACAGACAGTAAGAAAGAACGGTCTATTGTATGATGTGTTTTTACTGCTGTCTACAAGTGACGTGGACGGTTGTTACAGACAACATGCGTCTAAACTGATGTACATGCCCTAACGCCCATCCTCTCTCACCTCTTTACCTCTTGGCTCATCATTCCAGTGGCAGCAACTCTTGTCGATGAGCAGGGTTGAGAGCCTCATGAGTGACATGCTCGGTCTTTACTTCCCTGCAATCTCTGTGATTATCTTCCCTACATGCATTACTCCCTTCTGATTTGTTTACCTATTGGCTAGCACCATTATCACATGAGAAAATATCAGGTGAAAAAAATCAC
>NW_021258291.1:0-1218 GCF_002162155.2 Triticum dicoccoides | reverse complement strand
GAGATTTCCACGATTGACAATCCCCGGAGTGTGTTTGCGTGTCTGTCGTCAACACTCACAGTTTTCGCCAATTCTGACGCGATTTGTGGGCTATTATTCACCATTTAGGGCTCCCGAAGCAATTTCCATAGTTGTGGAACCCCAAGGTGCGTTTAGGTGTCGGTCATCAACACTCACTGTTTTGGGGCCCCGGTGTGATTTCCACGATTAACGATCCCCGGGGTGCGTTTACATGTCGGTCATCAATACTAGTAGTTTTGGCCAATTCTGGCCCGTTTCGTGGACAATTACTCACTGTTTTGGGGCCCCGGAAAGATTTCCACGATTAACGAACCCCCGGGTGCGGTTACGTGTCGGTTATGAACACTCACAGTTTTGGCCAATTCTAACGCGTTTTGTGGACTTTTAGTCACCGTTTTCTGGGCCTGAAGTGATTTCCATAGTTGTTGAACCCCAAGGCGCACTTACGTGTTAGTCATCAACACTCACTGTTTTGGCTGATTCTGGCCTGTTTCAAGGACTATTACTCACTGTTTTGGCGCCCCGGAGTGATTTCCACGGTTAACGAACCGCAGGGTGCATTTACGTGTCGGTCATCAACACTCGCATTTTTGGCCGATTCTGGCCCGTTTCTTGGACTATTACTCTGTTTTTGGGTCCAAGCGTGATTTCCATGATTTACGAACCCCGTGGTGCGTTTACGTGTCGGTCAATGACACTCACAATTTTGGCCAATTTCTGGCCTGTTTTGTGTACTATTACTCACCGTTTTGGCGTCCCAGAGCGATTTCCATTATTTACAATCCCCGGGTGCGTTTGCGTCTCTGTCGTCAACACTCACAGTTTTGGCCAATTCTGACGCAATTCGTGGACTATTACTCATCATTTAGGGGTCCCGAAGCGATTCCATAGTGGTTGAACCCTAAGGTCCGTTTACGTGTCGGTCATCAACACTCGCAGTTTTGTCTGATTCTGGCCCGTTTCATGGACTATTACTCACCGTTTTGGGGCCCTAAAGTGATCTTCACGGTTGTTTGACCCCATGGTGCGCTTACGTGTCGATCATCAACAAGCGCATTTTGGGACGATTTTGGCCCATTTCTTGCATTATTACTTAGTTTTGGGGTCCCGGAGTGATTTCCACGATTGACGAACTCCACGGTGCGTTTAAGTGTCGGTCATAAACACTCACAATTTTGGCCAATTCTCGTCCGTTTC
>NW_021258290.1:0-734 GCF_002162155.2 Triticum dicoccoides | reverse complement strand
GAAAGTATTGGTAAGTAAGAGATACTGATCGATTCGGTCATTCATGAAACCGGTGAGGCCTACAGTCTCGATTAAAGCATAAAAGTCTTCATGAATTCCGGCTTCCTTTAAGAAATCCTCACATGGCCATTCACATGACCGTACTTCCGCTAAGCGAGGAAGATTATACTTGGGTTTTTCCTTCTCTTTATCTTGTTTTTCCTTAGAGCTTTGGCTAGAAGAGCCTTTAAAGAACCTCCTTAACATTTTCTGAAAAAATCTGAAATTTTAGTAACTTCAAAATAAAAGTGCGTAAAACTAAACAAGATTGATAGCAACTACTCCTACAAGTGCCTAGAGCCTATATCATGCATTGGAATTGCTTGGGACCTCAAAAATTTAACATGCAAGCTCAAGAACAGGGTCAGCAAGGCAGCAAGGATTTGAATGAATAAAGCACTAGTACAAAAACTAATTGGACCAATGGAGGAGTCACATACCAAGCAACAATCTCCCAAAGCAGTTTTGCGAATGGAGCTTTGAGTTAAGAGATCGAAAATCGCAGCAAAACAAGCTAGAACTCGGGCTGGAGCTGGATGGGGATTTTTTTTGGTATAAGATGAAGTGTGTGGGTGCTGGCATAAGTGGAGGGGAGTCACCAGGGGCCCACAAGACAGGGGGGCGCACCCTCCTCTCTCGTGGCCTGGTGCTTGGCCCTCCTGCAGTGTTTTGAGTGCCTAAAATCCTCAAATATT
>NW_021258289.1:0-403 GCF_002162155.2 Triticum dicoccoides | reverse complement strand
CTCCCATATTGTTGAACCAAGCCTCTAACCCACCTTGTCCTAGCAAACCGTTGTTTGGCTATGTTACCGCTTTGCTCAGCCCCTCTTATAGCATTGTTAGTTGCAGGTGAAGATTGAAGTTTGTACCTTGTTGGAACATGGAGATGTTGTTCCTTGTTGGAACATGTTTACTTGTTGGGATATCACTATATATCTTATTTAATTAATGCACCTATATACTTGGTCAAGGGTGGAAGGCTCGACCTTATGCCTGGTGTTTTGTTCCACTCTTGCCGCCCTAGTTTCCGTCATATCGGTGTTATGTTCCCGGATTTTGCGTTCCTTACGCGGTTGGGTAATAATGGGAACCCCTTGACACTTCGCCTTGAGTAAAACTCTTCCAGCAATGCCCAACATTGGTTTT
>NW_021258288.1:0-1405 GCF_002162155.2 Triticum dicoccoides | reverse complement strand
GTGGTTCCAAGATTGATATGATCATCGTCGCACACTCACTATACTTTCGGGATTAGTGTTGAACTTGAATAAGTGTTATTTGGTGTTTGCGTTGAGCATGAATATGATTTGATCATGTTTATTATAATACAGTTATTCATTTAAGTAAGAGAATAAATTGTTGTTCTGTTTACATGAATGAAACCTTATATGGTTACACACCCAATGAAAATAGTTCATTGGATCTCGATCGTAGTGATACACATAATCATAATATTGAAACCAAAAGATGCAAAGTTAATAATGATAAGTGCAACTTGTTTGTAGCACTGCCGTTTAGGTCATATTGGTGTAAAGCGCATGAAGAAACTCCATACTGATGGGCTTTTGAAATCACTTGATTATGAATCAGTTGATGCTTGCGAACCATGCCTCATGGGCAAGATGACTAAGACTCTGTTCTTCGGAACAATGAAGCGAGCAATAGATTTGTTGGAAATCATACATACTGATGTATGTGGTCCGATGAATATTAAGGCTCGTGACATGTATCATTATTTTCTGATCTTCACAGATGATTTGAGCAGATATGAGTATATCTACTTGATGAAACATAAGTCTAAAACATTTGAAAAGTTCAACGAATTTCAGAGTGAAGTGAAAAATCATCGTAACAAGAAAATAAAGTTTCTATGATCTGATCGTAGAGAAAAGTATTTGAGTTACGAGTTTGGCCTTCAGTTAAAAACAATGTGAAATAGTTTCACTACTCATGCCACCTAGAACACCACAATGTAATGGTGTGTCCGAACGTCATAACCGTACTTTATTAGATATGGTGCGATCTATGATGTCTCTTACCGATCTACCACTATCGTTTTGGGGTTATGCATTAGAAACAGCTGCATTCACGTTAAATAGGGCACCATCTAAATCCGTTGAGACGACACCGTGTGAACTATGGTTTGGCAAGAAACCTAAGCTGTCGTTTCTTAAATTTGGGGTTGCGATGCTTATATGAAAAAGTTTCATCCCGATAAGCTCAAACTCAAATCGGAGAAGTGCGTCTTCATAGGATATCCAAAGGAAACTATTGGATACACCTTCTATCACAGATCCGAAGGCAAGACTTTTGTTGCTAAATTCGGAAACTTTCTGAAGAAGGAGTTTCTCTCGAAAAAAGTGAGTGGGAGGAAAGTAGAACTTGACGAGGTAACTGTACCTGCTCCCTTATTGGAAAGTAGTACATCACAGAAAACTGTTTCTGTGACACCTACACCAGTTAGTGAGGAAGCTAATGATGATAATCATGAAACTTCAGAACAAGATACTACTGAACCTCGTAGATCAACCAGAGTAAGATCCGCGCCAGAGTGGTACGGTAATCCTGTCCTGGAAGTCATGCTACTAAATCATGATGAACCTA
>NW_021258287.1:0-1435 GCF_002162155.2 Triticum dicoccoides | reverse complement strand
CCATTCTGGCAACATAATGTGGTAGTAGAACTGAACTAGGCTGGTAACCATCAAACTTATAAGGTACTACTGATTAGTAACTCGTGATCCTGATAGAGAGAACAGATCCTAATTCCTTAACCCCCGGTGGAAGAATGGACTGACTCAGATCAGAATGTCATAAGATAAAGGAGTAAAAAGAGCCTTACGTTCCAACCCACAAACAATTCCCCTACATATAACTAAAGAATTTCTAGACTCAACATCGACCAGTTTGGCTTGGAGAACCTACAGGCAGTCCGGCTCTGATGCCAACGCTGTCAGGACCCCGACTCGATGTCACATCGATCTAGCTGGTAACACCTCATATCACTTTGCGGCCTCACGCACGGTATCCCCACGGGTGTCGTCTTACCTTTTCCCGGGACCGTTTGCGTCTTTTGGCTCACGTATATGATAGTGTCGCTAGCATCCATATGATAAAGAGACCGGGCTGACATGACTAGTCGTAAACCCAAAGTGGCACAGACTTACAGGGACAGGCATCCATGACCCAGCTTCGAACGTGTCGGTCATCAGCAAGTGGGTCCGGGCTGTAGCACTGGGCTAGCAGGACTCCGGTAAACCGGGCTGTAGCGGGCTAACAGGGCTCCGGTACTCAAAGCGTGACATTTCCCCGAAGGGACAGACACAGGAACGAAGAAGGACACATGCCGGCCAGCCTAAGTGTTCCAGAGCAGTAGCAAGCTACCATGGCTCAGCGGTAACACTAGGAGACATTTCCCGGTAAGAGAGGCTACTAAAGATAAACAACTAGGTAGTCAGATCCCACACATACCAAGCATTTCAATCATACACACAATATGCTCGATATGTGCAAATACAACGAAGCATCACAACATGACTCTATGACACAAGTACTTTATTTAAGGCTCAGTGAGCCATACATAACATACACAAAGGTACGGGCCTCACGACCCCACATACAAGTCATACAGTCATACAAACCAGCAGCGGAAGTAACTTGTCTGAGTACAGACAACTAGTAAAATAAAAGAGGCTTGGAAAGCCTAGCTATACTACGTGGTCCTTCACAAGCTCAGGGTCACCACCTGGGTCTTTAGCCTACTCGTTGATGTCAACGTCTACATAGAACCCATCAGAAGGGGTTGCAGCGTCTTCTGTAAAAATGTAGATTATAGCAACATGAGTACAAAGGTACTCAGCAAGACTTACATCAGATCCTACATACATGCTTAGTATCAAGAAGGGTTGGTGGGGTTATTGCAGCAAGCCAGCTTTGACTCTTGGCTAAACTATCCTACGATACTCCAACTTGAAATGGTTTTGCGCACACGAGTCCACTACTCACCAATTCAATACACTACCGAGGATCCATCTCCGTCTTCCTACGGAAGAGCCATCCTCGGCACTCACACTTGTCTTGAGGCTTTTA
>NW_021258286.1:0-3299 GCF_002162155.2 Triticum dicoccoides | reverse complement strand
TATTAAGATAATGAACCAAGTTCTACCAATCACATAATTGCAGATGAGCTAAATATAATGCCATACAAGACAAAACAAGTTGGCAGGTTTACATACAGAATTACTGTGGAGAATAATTACTGTGCGGCATATAACAAATCAACTCGGCATGACCACATGACGCGCCGATGAGCTCCAACCATCATGATTCTTTGCTTTTTGCCTCACAGAATTGGCGGAAGTGCATGCATGCTAGCTTAACTTTTGGAGTACCAACTCTGAAAAATGGCAAACAAGCGCCCATCAGGAAATAAGAAATTTCTGAACTTATTTAACTCTGCACATGATGATACTTTGTACACATAGGCAATGCCAAAAATATGCTCGGAGCCTCCGAAGCAAGTCAACAAATAAATGTTCACAAAACGATAAAGTTTTACTTCCCAGACCATAAACCATTGGCAGGAAAACTGGTAATTTCATTAATAATCTTGGCTCTTCTATATATGGATATAGAGTGGGCAAACCACATAAATCGCGTGCCGATGGCATAGGCACCCAGCACCGACACATCCAAATAGAAACAACATCAATATGCCATGGACAGATCAGAAAAACAGCCATTGGAGTTATGTAGAATAGCAAATCACCAATACCGGAAATTTAGCACAACTCCAAAAAGGAAATTTTCCCCTTGTCAAGTTACAGTACTGCCATTGCCTGAATAGTTGATTTGATAGTAACTTAAATGTTAGCAAAACGACATGAATGGCATGCCCACTACACCGAGACACTTGAAAAGAAACAATAGCGATGCCATTGATGGACCGAAAAAAAGACACCATATGTAGAATGGAAGATCCTTAACACGAGAATTGTTTTTAGACCGACAAATGTTTTCCCCACTGGCACATAAAATTTCCATTGGCAGAAGTACACAGTTCCATTGCACACAACCCAGCTAGACTCAGCTCTCCTACTTATGGCTGTACGACAGCCATAAACGACAGAAACTGCATGTCCATGACGTAACACTGCACCGGGATATCCAAATAGAACAACATCACTGTCGTGACAGGCCAGAAAAACCACCACTAGGTTACACAGAACAACAGATGATCAACACCAGAAATGTTCGCAAAATAACAGATTTTTCCTTGCCGAGGCAGGATATTGCCATTGGCAGCAGTACCGACAAATCCTTCACACCAGTTGCGACTCAACTCAGCTCTTCTACTTATGGCTACCTGACAGCTCAAACGACACAAACGGTACGCCCCAAACAACATCGCAAATTCCGTTATAGGGAACACAACTAAACTCAGATCTTCTACATAAGGCTGCCCGATAGCCGTGACTGAGACAAGCAACATGCTCGTGACGCACACACAGACACACTGCACCAACACACCTGAATATTAACAATTTTTCCAATCACGATTTTTCAGAAGCAGAACTGGCATGTATTCTTAAAGTGTTCATCATCACAGCCATGGTCAAAACAGAACACACATATCTAAAAGAAGACCATTGAATCTCACAGCAACCAAACTAAGCAGCATTGGTGCAGCCCCTGTGCTTTTCAATTATCTAAATTGCTCAATATCATCACATCGGCATTATTTCAGCTCATATGCTTTTCGAGGGCCACACACACACATGGCTCTTACAAAAATAACTGAAAAGGAATAAGAGCACACAAGCAATGGTGGTTTAGCTTTCTCGCACATTTGCAGCGGTGATAGCTCATTGCATTTATTCATTACCTAGAAACTAGAAATTCCAGTTAATTGGAGATATGTATGTGCAGGATAATATTGTATTGATCGGTCAGCCATGCAAAATAAAACAGTTCACAAATCAACATACAACACTCCCTTCTCTCCCATGAGATGTGCATCCTACAGGTATTCAGTCATATTTTATATAAACTATAAAAGGTGGCGGCTTTTTTATGGTTCTATGAATATAAGGCAGATCACGGACAAGATATACATGTGACATATCCTCATGAATCAATTGAAATCAGTTGATCCATTCGAATTTGACCAATTTACTTCAAGAACACATTCCTATTTTACAGTAATACAAATGTGCTATTAAGATAAAACTGAAGTTTTCAAATGATGCTTTCCCACGTATTTCCAGCATCGATAGTTTTCCCGCGTAATTCTGGCGCTGGTAGCTTTCCTGCGCATTTACGTCAGTGACAGCTCACTGCATTGGATTGTTCAACATTCACTACCTAGATATTGTAAACCACTGGAGGTATATGCAGGACACTAATGCCCGGTCAATCATGCAAACAAAACAATTCATGAATCAACATACAACACTCCACTACAAATAACATTTTTATCGTGTCAGATGTGTATCCTATTTGTAATCACTCATTTCACAATAAACTGCAAAAGGTGGTGGTTTTTTATGGCTCAATGAATGGAAGGCAGATCACCAACAGGATATACATGTGAGCTATCCCCAGAAATCAATGGAAGGCAGATCTCCCACCAGGTGCATCCTACTCGAAATCAGTCATATTTACAGAAGGTAGGGGGCTTTTTTTTGGTTCAGCGAATGCATTCAAGGTAGATCATCAACATGATGTACATGTGACGTATCCCCATGAATCAGTGGAAATCAGTCAATCCGTACAAGCAAGACCAATCTAATTTAGTAATGTATTCGCATTACTATAACAAAAGTGTGCAATTAAGATTATATTAAAGTTTTTTTTTGAATGAAGATTTCCCACGTATTTCCAGCAGCTATACCTTTCCCATTTAATTCCGGCGACATTAGCTTTCCCTCGCATTTCTAGCGGTGATACCTTGTTCATTAGATGTAAACATGTCAATCTACTGTTCGAGTGTTTTAGCCAGTTCATCATTTTCCAAGCGTCGCGAGAAAGCCTGTTTTCTATCCAAGAATTTTTCTGTACTAATAATGTGCTGAGGCAATCAATGGACCTAAGAAGTGTTCAAAATATTATAATATATAGATATCCATGTGGCGGGAAGAGAGAGAGAGAGAATCACCGTGGAAGAGAGAGAAGGGGAGGGGGCTTCCTTGCATAATTAGATAAGCCAGAATCATCATAGCAGCCTCGAGTTCCAGTGTGAGCAGTAAGAGATTGTTTTGTCCACGCCAATAATTTTGCACAGGTTTTCACCGCCAGCAACTCACCAGCGCGCGGGCATCCAAAGTGCACAAGGCGGTTCTCCTGCAAATCCATGTCACTTGTTCCGTCAGATTTGATCATTTGCAAGCGTCAATTTAAAAAGCAGTCGTTTAGAAAGCCCCATGTTGCAGTTGGAGGA
>NW_021258285.1:0-744 GCF_002162155.2 Triticum dicoccoides | reverse complement strand
CCTTTCTAGGAAAAGAGTTTCTCTCGAAAGAAGTGAGTGGGAGGAAAGTAGAACTTGATGAGATAACTATGTCTGCTCCCTCATTGGAAAGTAGTTCATCACAGAAATCAGTTCCTGTGACATCTGCACCAATTAGTGAGGAAGATAATGATATTGATCATGAAACTTCAGATCAAGTTTCTACTGAACCTCGTAGGTCTACCAGAATAAAACCTGCACCAGAGTGGTACGGTAATCCTATTCTGGAAGTCATGTTACTTGACCATGATGAACCTACGAACTATGAGGAAGCGATGATGATCCCAGATTCCGCAAAATGGCTAGAAGCCATGAAATCGGAGATGGGATCCATGTATGAAAACAAAGTATGGACTTTGGTTGACTTGCGCGATGATCGGCAAGCCATTGAGAATAAATGGATCTTTAAGAAGAAGGCTGACGCTGACGGTAATGTAACTGTCTATAAAGCTCGACTTGTTGTGAAAGGTTTTCGACAAGTTCAAGGGGTTCACTACGATGAGATTTTGTCACCCGTAGCGATGCTTAAGTCTGTCCAAATCATGTTAGCAATTGCCGCATTTTATGATTATGAAATTTGGCAGATGGATGTCAAAACCGCATTTCTGAATGGATTTCTGGAAGAAGAGTTGTATATGATGCAACCGGAAGGTTTTGTCGATCCTAAGGGAGCTAACAAAGTGTGCAAGCTCCAGCGATCAATCTATGGTCTGGTGCAAGCCTCTC
>NW_021258284.1:0-390 GCF_002162155.2 Triticum dicoccoides | reverse complement strand
GCGAAGTTATGATAAAACTAGTTAAATTTCGGCCAAACATGGCAAATTTCGGCGAAATTCGTTCAAACATTACATTAACCTAATCTAAAAAAAGAAAGGGGGAAGTCATCGCCGCCGTCGCCGCCATCGTCGTCGTCAGCCTTCTCCTCCTTGACGCGGGCGCCCCTGCTGGACCTCTGCCCGGCATCGCCATGGCGAACAGGCGGCGGCGCGTAGTCGTCGTCGTCGTCGCTGTCGCACAAGACGACGACCCCGCCTTCCTCGCGGCCGCGTCGGCGCTCCTCGAAGCGGCGTAGGGCGGCGCGCTGGCGCTCCTTCTCCTTCTTGCGGCGCGCCTTCTCCATCGCAATGGAGTCCTGGCGCGCCCATTCGAGGGCGGCGTCGTCGTCG
>NW_021258283.1:0-723 GCF_002162155.2 Triticum dicoccoides | reverse complement strand
ACTGGCAACATAATGAACTTCTGCTTCATGCACATCCAAGGAGGAAGGTTATACATACATAGAGTCACGGGCCAGGTGCTGTGATTGCTGCTCTGCTCCCCGAAAGGATTAATGCCATCCGCGCTTAAAGCAAACCAAACGTTCCTTGGGTCACGTGCAAACTCAGCCCAGTACTTTCTCTCGATTTTTCTCCACTGCGACCGGTGAGCGGGTTCTCTCAACTTCCCGTCTTTCTTACGGTCCTTACTGTGCCATCGCATCAACTTGGCATGCTCTCTGTTTCTGAACAGACGTTTCAACTGTGGTATTATAGGAGCATACCACATCACCTTCGCATGAACCCTCTTCCTGGGGGACTCACCGTCAACATCACCAAGGTCATCTCGTCTAATCTTATACCGTAATGCACCACATACCGGGCATGCGTTCCGATCCTTGTACGCACCACAGTAGAGATGCAGTCATTAGGGCATGCATGTATCTTCTGCACCTCCAATCCTAGAGGGCATACGACCTTCTTTGCTACGTATGTACTGTCGGGCAATTCATTATCCTTTGGAAGCTTCTTCTTCAATATTTTCAGTAGCTTCTCAAATCCTTTGTCTGGCACAACATTCTCTGCCTTCCACTACAGCAATTCCAGTACAATACCGACCTTTGTGTTGCCATCTTCGCAATTGGGGTACAACCCTTTTTTGTGATCCTCTAACATGCGATCGAACT
>NW_021258282.1:0-404 GCF_002162155.2 Triticum dicoccoides | reverse complement strand
GGTCGAGGCTCTGATACCAACTTGTCACGCCCAATATGCGATACTATCCTAAAGAGACTCGAAGGTCCCACCAAGGATAGAACCGCATATTGAAACGCTTTTGCAAGGTGGATATCATTATTATCAACATTACATAATAGATGGGGATACATACAAGAGGCATACAATGCCACATGAATACAACATCATCATACATAAGATCAACATCCGTCTAAGGATGAATCACAAACAGAAACTCAAACGACATCCACCCTGCTAGCCCAGGCTGCCGACCTGGAACCTATCCCCTGATCGAAGAAGAAGCAGAAGAAGAACTCCAAAACAAGCAACCATCGCTCTCGCGTCGAGATCATCGCACAACCTGTACCTGCAACTGTTGTTGTAGTAATTGTGAGCCACGAGGA
>NW_021258281.1:0-1405 GCF_002162155.2 Triticum dicoccoides | reverse complement strand
GTGGTTCCAAGATTGATATGATCATCGTCGCACACTCACTATACTTTCGGGATTAGTGTTGAACTTGAATAAGTGTTATTTGGTGTTTGCGTTGAGCATGAATATGATTTGATCATGTTTATTATAATACAGTTATTCATTTAAGTAAGAGAATAAATTGTTGTTCTGTTTACATGAATGAAACCTTATATGGTTACACACCCAATGAAAATAGTTCATTGGATCTCGATCGTAGTGATACACATAATCATAATATTGAAACCAAAAGATGCAAAGTTAATAATGATAAGTGCAACTTGTTTGTAGCACTGCCGTTTAGGTCATATTGGTGTAAAGCGCATGAAGAAACTCCATACTGATGGGCTTTTGAAATCACTTGATTATGAATCAGTTGATGCTTGCGAACCATGCCTCATGGGCAAGATGACTAAGACTCTGTTCTTCGGAACAATGAAGCGAGCAATAGATTTGTTGGAAATCATACATACTGATGTATGTGGTCCGATGAATATTAAGGCTCGCGACATGTATCATTATTTTCTGATCTTCACAGATGATTTGAGCAGATATGAGTATATCTACTTGATGGAACATAAGTCTAAAACATTTGAAAAGTTCAACGAATTTCAGAGTGAAGTGAAAAATCATCGTAACAAGAAAATAAAGTTTCTATGATCTGATCGTAGAGAAAAGTATTTGAGTTACGAGTTTGGCCTTCAGTTAAAAACAATGTGAAATAGTTTCACTACTCATGCCACCTAGAACACCACAATGTAATGGTGTGTCCGAACGTCATAACCGTACTTTATTAGATATGGTGCGATCTATGATGTCTCTTACCGATCTACCACTATCGTTTTGGGGTTATGCATTAGAAACAGCTGCATTCACGTTAAATAGGGCACCATCTAAATCCGTTGAGACGACACCGTGTGAACTATGGTTTGGCAAGAAACCTAAGCTGTCGTTTCTTAAATTTGGGGTTGCGATGCTTATATGAAAAAGTTTCATCCCGATAAGCTCAAACTCAAATCGGAGAAGTGCGTCTTCATAGGATATCCAAAGGAAACTATTGGATACACCTTCTATCACAGATCCGAAGGCAAGACTTTTGTTGCTAAATTCGGAAACTTTCTGAAGAAGGAGTTTCTCTCGAAAAAAGTGAGTGGGAGGAAAGTAGAACTTGACGAGGTAACTGTACCTGCTCCCTTATTGGAAAGTAGTACATCACAGAAAACTGTTTCTGTGACACCTACACCAGTTAGTGAGGAAGCTAATGATGATAATCATGAAACTTCAGAACAAGATACTACTGAACCTCGTAGATCAACCAGAGTAAGATCCGCGCCAGAGTGGTACGGTAATCCTGTCCTGGAAGTCATGCTACTAAATCATGATGAACCTA
>NW_021258280.1:0-966 GCF_002162155.2 Triticum dicoccoides | reverse complement strand
AAAAACTGCGGGGAGTCTGTGGATTTTGTGGGGTAAACTTTCTGCTTAGCCCGGAAGTTCCGGGGCTGGGACGGAAATTCTGGGGGACGGAAGTTCCGGGGGAGTCCGGAAGTTCCGGGGGTCGTGGAATTTCTTTCGGGATGAACCCTAAATTCCAGATCTGAGAATGGGGGCGGAAAAACTCGATTTTCAGGGTCAAAACTGGGAAGATTTCATGGATAGAAATGGGGGAAAAGATGGGGAATGCTAGATCCACTTGAGACACAACGAATCCATGGATCAAAATCAACAAAACATCATCAAAACCAACAAATCAAAAAAAAAATTGGGGCTATTTTTTGGTGGGATTTTCGAATTTTAGGACGAAATCAACAAAATTAGGCTAGAAAACAAAGAGGGGAGGCTCCGAAATCGTGATCAACGTGGCTCATGATACCAAGATGATGTACGGTAGAACCCTAATCGCCTAATATTTCACGAAAGGAGCGGATCCCGCAAAGAACACAAGGAACACGAGGGGAAATCACGAGGGAAAACACAAGAGAATCACTCAACCAACAAGAACAAGTTACACATGCGCTAGATCCTCGAGTACATAGGGACAGATACACGAATCCACGGACAACTAAGGACGATACAAGGGTAGCCGGTTCTTCTCCGTGAGGAGGTCTTGATGTTCTTCTCCGCGAGAAGGTCTTGAATCCACAAGGGGATCTTCTCTGCGAGGAGGTCTTGAATCCAAGTGGATCTTCTCCGAAGAGGGGCCGCGGTCTCTCTCGTGGAGTAGATCTGGATGGATGAGCGAAGCTCTATCTCTCAAATGAGCTAAACCAACGCTAACCCTAGAAAGGAGGAGGTGGAGGAGTATATATAGTCTAGGTCCACGAAGGGGTAAGTGAGGGGCAAAAGGGTACATGGGCTTCGGCCCGAGTGTCTGCGCGCAGGTAGGGCCGGAAGGTCCGGGCA
>NW_021258279.1:0-1330 GCF_002162155.2 Triticum dicoccoides | reverse complement strand
AAAAAAAATCTCAAATTTCTTTTGTGAGATGTACAATTTCTTTTGGAAAATAAAAAAACATTTTACATTTTGTTTTCCTTTTGACAATTAAAAGGCAAAATCCCTTTGGATTTTCGTGCCTTTTTTTATGTTTCAAAAGACCAAAATGGTTTTGCACTGCTAGTTGTTATGTTTCAAATGAAAACCACAAAAAACCATCCATTTTGCGTCTTGATGCACTTTATGCTTCACAAATGAAAAAAGAACAAAAATATTTTATTTTTTTTCTTTTTTCTTCCTGTTTTGAGCTAATGAAAATAAAAAAATACTTCACTTTTGTGTTGTCTTTATTTTGCGGATACTCTAGCACATGGTCTTGGTTGCACTTGCTTTTATCATTCAACATTAATTTGAGCAAGCATTGAGGAATAATGATGATATATTGTGAAGTGACCGGAAAGGCCGGTATGATTATCTTTATGTTGGTTACGCGCATGCTATTATTGAAGCTTTACAACATCATATTTTAGTTACCATGTGCATACTAACAATTTGATAAATCATGCTTTCCCACACTAAGTTGTTATCAACTAGAGAATTATACTATAATAACTAAAGGTAGGCCAAGAAGGTCCTCTCCACTCGACAATGCGTAGGACCCCATTAATTTGAGGTGGTGTACGGCTTCAACCCGCTCAGCCATCTTGATCTACTTCCACTACCATTCCAAGAGAGGGCACATATGGATGCCAACAAGCGAGCTGCGTACATCAAGAAGCTCCATTAGTCCACCAAGGCCAGCATCGAGCACTAAGTTCAAAACCAAACCGCCAAGGTCAACAAACATTGGCTTCATCGAACTTATCGTGCTACGAATCTTGGGATACTGCACTTGAAGACAACCGAGCAGACGTCTCCCACGTAGAATTACCATATTTTCTTCCACTATTATTCATGCTTAGCAGCCTAGCACAAAGAGTTGGTGATAAACATGATTAGATTGAAGGGACTAGTGTATGCGATTGATTTAGTAGTCATTTTGAATCAGTGTTAGCGATTGATTTACTATGCTTTTTGAACTAGTATACACTTATTTAGCAGCCGCAATGTACGTACAATAACATACCCAGATCATGCATCATTTTAACTACCAAAGTCAGCATGTGATTGCCCATATAAAGATGGTTCTTTATATTATATATATAGACAGGGAGCCAATAGAAGACATTTTTTAGTCAAGCAACAACAAATGCATGTCTTAATGATGGAATCAGTCGTTGTCTCTGTTACTTGTACAACGAGGAAAACCCCAGCCACACAAACTGACATCATATGAAGGGACATTATATCT
>NW_021258278.1:0-1400 GCF_002162155.2 Triticum dicoccoides | reverse complement strand
CCCCCCCCCCTCATTGTCCTATTCGGACTAGAGGGGGAGGGGGGCGCGGCCTGCCCTGGCCGCCCCTCCTCTGCTCCACTTTGGGCCCATGAGGCCCATTAACCCCCAGGGGGGTCCGGTAACCCCCCGGTACTCCGGTATATATCTGATAACCCCCGGAACCATTCTGGTGTCCTAATATAGTCGTACAATATATCAATCTTCATGTCTTGACCATTTCGAGACTCCTCGTTATGTCTGTGATCACATCCGGGACTCCGAACTATCTTAGGTACATCAAAACACATGAACTCATAATATAACTGTCATCTAACTTTTATCGTGCGGACCCTACAGGTTCGAGATCTATGTAGACATGACCGAGACACGTCTCCGGTCAATAACCAATAGCGGAACCTGGATGCTCATATTGGCTCCTACATATTCTACGAAGATCTTTATCGGTCAAATCGCATAACAACATACGTTGTTCCCGTTGTCATCGGTATGTTACTTGCCCGAGATTCGATCGTCGGTATCTCAATACCTAGTTCAATCTTGTTACCGGCAAGTCTCTTTACTCGTATGTAATGCATCATTCCGTAACTAACTCATTAGCTGCATTGCTTTCAAGGCTTATAGTGATGTGCATTACCGGGAGGGCCCAGAGATACCTCTTCGACAATCGGAGTGACAAAACCTAATCTCGAAATACGCCAACTCAACATGTACTTTTGGAGACACCTGTAGAGCTCCTTTATAATCACCCAGTTACGTTGTGACGTTTGGTAGCACACAAAGTGTTCCTCCTGTAAACGGGAGTTGCATAATCTCATAGTTGTAGGAACATGTATAAGTCATGAAGAAAGCAATAGAAATATACTAAACGATCAAGTGCTAAGCTAACGGAATGGGTCAAGTCAATCACATCATTCTCCTAATGATGTGATCCCGTTAATCAAATGACAACTCATGTATATGGTTAGGAAACACAACCATCTTTGATTAATGAGCTAGTCAAGTAGAGGCATACTAGTGACATTATGTTTGTCTATGTATTCACAGATGTATTATGTTTCCGGTTAATACAATTCTAGCATGAATAATAAACATTTATCATGATATAAGGAAATAAATAATAACTTTATTATTGCCTCTAGGGCATATTTCCATCAGTCTCCCACTTGCACTAGAGTCAATAATCTAGTTCACATCACCATGTGATTTAATACTAATATTCACATCTGCATGTGATTAATACCCATAGTTTACATCGTCATGTGATCAACACCCAAAATGGTTTACTAGAGTCAATAATCTAGTTCACATTGCTATGTGATTAACACCCAAAGAATACTACGGTATGATCATGTTTTGCTCATGAGAGAAGTTTGGTCAATGGGTTTGTCACATTTAGAGCC
>NW_021258277.1:0-1406 GCF_002162155.2 Triticum dicoccoides | reverse complement strand
TTTTTTTTATAATACTATAGATCAAGTATAATCCTATTTATATAATTAAAATGTGTGCTATTTCGTATACAATATTTATAAATTTCTCGAATATCAACGCAAAATACTAAAGGTATAGCTAAAGTAATAAACTGACCTCCTTTTTGTGCCATTTTGATTTTCCGAATTAGTGTGAGATCCTTTCACAACAAATTATCCAGAGCACCCTTCCGCTATTCGGCACCAGAATCATAATTCCTATTTCTAGAATGCATGACTGTTTCTGTTTATGAAAAAAAATATTAGTGCATACTCGATGAATTATATACTTGTCAAGATGGCAGAATAGAAAAGGATCAAACTTTAATTTTCAACGAGCAACTATTGAAAATCTTTGATGCGTGACACTATATGGATCCCCAAAGCATTTGACTGCACAACAAATGTTCCAAGAAAAATCAATACACTGTGATGGCAGCGGTATGGCTTTGCTGTTTGTATCAATCAAAATGAGAAAAAGGAGGAGCTGTAGCCTGTAGTGTACTGGTTACTTGAATGGCGTGGCGGCGTTGATGTCAGCGGGCGCCTGCAATTTCCGTGCAGTTCCGGCGTGCGGCCGGTAGCCTATCGCGTGGCGCGTGCTGACGCCGATCTACAAGAAGACGTAGACAGATCAATGATTTCAATTCAAATCTAAAGACAGGCAGGAAATCTCAGATTTTTTTTAGAAATAGAAATCGCGTATGTAAGTGCCATGTTTTCCTCTCCAACTCGATCTGATTAGTTTGAGACGGAGAATGCCAGCTATCGGCGGCTGGAGACACCAGAACCAAGTGGCCCAAAAAGAGTGGTTCAGCTGACTAAGCAATATAGGCCCAAAACTGAAAGGAGAATACTTGGACCTGTAATTGGGGGGCCCTGATTTTTGGGGGCTCTGTGCCAGCGCACAGCTCGCACAGGCCCCTCTATTGACAAGTGTACATTGTCCTTGTATTGTAATATCATGTACGTAGTCTGATCCTAGAATTGTGGATCTCCTCCGACCCGTTGGGCCTGCGTGCCTACTCTCCCGGGTCCTCTCGCCCTCTCACTCGAGGATATATTGTAAACTCTGTAACAGAATCATCAGATAAGGAAATACAATCTTCCAACTTGGTATCAGACACCAGGACTCCCCCATGGCCGGCACCCAACCTCCCCTGTCCGACGACTCCTCGACGGCCGCCACGTCGCCGGGCTCCCTCTCCACCTCGACCGCGCCGGCCGCCCAATCCTCGGCGAACACTTCTGCTGCCTCGTCCCCGCCGTTCGTCTTCGGTACGGCCCCTTCGTTCCTCTCCAACTCCTCCGCCGCTTCGGGATCTCAATTTGCTCCCCTCTTCAACTCCGGCAACCAACCCTCCCACAACCCACCCGCCCCTCCCACG
>NW_021258276.1:0-386 GCF_002162155.2 Triticum dicoccoides | reverse complement strand
TCATTTGTTTTTGCTGCAAGGAAGCAGGACATTTTGCAAGGGAATGTTCAGATCAGATGAAAGCTGGAGCTGAGTAGTTGAGATTTTGATATGGATAATAAGAGTAGTAGAAAGCAATTTTATTTTCATAAGTTCGATGAGTTGAATTATGTAATGTAAGCCTTAGAGTTTGTAATGAATTCATGAATCAATAAAATTAATGTGTCATGATTTCACATGTTGAATTATATGAGTTATTACTTTACAAACACATATGTTGACCATTTTCGAGGATATAAGAAATATGGTCTATGGATGAAATTATGCATTTAATTTTAAGGGTAGTAGTACCCAGTAAGAACACCCAACCAATGGAAAGGGAAATGTGTCCCACAGATTGGAGTTTG
>NW_021258275.1:0-757 GCF_002162155.2 Triticum dicoccoides | reverse complement strand
CCGGTCCATCCCTATCCGCAAGGATGACGAGGTGCAGGTCGACTGCAACCTTCTCCTTCGGAGCTACGGCACAAGTACAACGTCCGGTCCATCCCTACCCGCGAGGATGATGAGGTGCAGGTCGACTGCAACCTTCTCCTTCGGAGCTGCGGCACAAATACAACGTCCGGTCCATCCCTATCCGCAAGGACGACAAGGTGCAGGTCGACTGCAACCTTCTCCTTCAGAGCTGCTACGTCTCCAGCGCAAAGACTATTCAAAGCAGTGAGTAAAGTCCATTCGAGGACAAACACAAGCATATTCGGAAATAAACTAAATTCAGATAAATCCTATTCCGAGCAGCAAATCATAAGTACTCGGGCATCAATCCCGAAGGAGCTCAACAGTTATAGCAATCACTCGGCATTCCGAGGCAAATTTAAAGCATATTCAGGTTTCATGAGTCTGTTCACTCAGCCGGAGGAGGGCTGGCAGGCTCCACGAATGGGTCCAGGTCGATCCCATCACCAATCCAAGTGGCGGCAGCGATGAAAGTCTCCATGAAGGACTGGAAGTCGTGCTTTTTGGTGTTAGCGACTTTGATCGCAGCCAGCTTATCTTCACGAGCCTCCTTGCAATGGACTCGCACCAAGGACAGCGCAACGTCAGCACCGCACCGGGCAGAGGATTTCTTCCATTCTTGCACTCAGTCAGGGATCTCGTTCAGTCGAGTCATCAAGGATTCCAGGTCATTCTGAAGCGTCGCCCCCGGCCAAAG
>NW_021258274.1:0-405 GCF_002162155.2 Triticum dicoccoides | reverse complement strand
CCCCCTATATCATGGGCCCCTCGGGCGGCCACCGACCTACTTCTTCCTCCCATATATACCCACGTACCCCGAAAACATCAGGGGAGCCAACAAAAACCTAATTCCACTGCCGTAACCTTCTGTATTCGCGAGATCCCATCTTGGAGCCTTCGTCGGCGCTCCGCCGGAGGGGGAAACGACCATGGAGGGCTTCTACATCAACACCATAGCCCCTCCGATGAGTGGTGAGTAGTTTACCACAGACCTTCGGTTCCATAGTTATTAGCTAGATGGCTTCTTCTCTCTTTTGTGATCTCAATACCATGTTCTCCACGATCTTCTTGGAGATCTATTCGATGTAACTCTTTTTGCGATGTGTTTGCCGAGATCCGATGAATTGTGGGTTTATGATCAAGTTTATCTATG
>NW_021258273.1:0-2206 GCF_002162155.2 Triticum dicoccoides | reverse complement strand
CACGTGTTGTTGGCGGCACAACAAGCGGGGGGATCGATTGCGCCGCTTGTTCTCCCAGCTGGGCAACGGTTTTCCCGCATTTTTTGACAGCTGCTTGTTGTTTGCTCGAGCTCGAGCTCGCCTCCTTCTGTAGACGTTGTCGATGTAACTTCCTGATGTGGCGCTCATAGTCTGTGTCAACAGGCTTAGGAGCTGGTGGTTGAGCCATACGAATGAAGTGGTCAACTACTTCCACAGGCACTTTCTCCCTTGGCGGCGGTGGCGGTTTCGGTCCAAAATGGGCGTCGACTTCTGCCCGCACTATGGCATTGGTTTGCTCCTCGGTCCTGTCGTAAGCCCTCACGGGAAGAGGAGTAGTGAGGTTTGGACCATATTTATATCGCTTGCCTCCGCCTGTACTTCCTGTACTATGACCTCGACTCGTACCGCTACGCACCATAGCTGCGGGGTGTCTCTTCTGCGATTGCTGAGGCGGCGAAGACGGCTGACGGGGCTGAGTTGGACGAGGAGGAGTGGCCTGAAGCTGTGCCGGACTTGGAGGAGGAGTGGCCTGAGGTTGTGCCGGACTTGGAGGAGGAGTGGACGTCTGACACTGTGTCGGACTTGGAGGAGGAGTGGCCTGACACTTTGCCGGACTTGGAGGAGGAGGAGTGGCCTCACGTGTTGGTGGACTTGGAGCGGGAGTCTGCTGACTCGGTGGCGGACTTCGACGAGGAGTCGGGTGACGCGGTGTCGGTAGCCTTCGAAAGATGATGCAATCCTTTCTCCATAGGATGACATGATGTATGGCCTCTCCCAATGTGTGCTCGTCGTCACCTCTAGAAATGTCAAGTTGTAGCTCCGAATATGGGTCCACCACCTCATCAACCAAGACACGAGCATAGCCCGCTGGAATCGGGTTGCAATGGAAGGTTGCCTCGGGGGAATTTGAAAAAGCAACGGCGTCCGCCACCTTCATGGATATGTTCTTCATTTTGAAGTGTAGCTCGTAGTTAGTGTTCTCCGTGATGTCATCCATGGGGTATCTATCCAGCACTGCGTCGCCCGGGGCGGAACCCATGCTGCTTCTCGGCATGGATGGGGCGGTGCTATCCAATGCTGGATCATCCGCTAGCTGCTGCAGATGCTGAGACCCCCTTTGCTGGCTAAGTGAGTCGATCTGCTCCTGCTGCCGCTGGAATTTAACTGCCAATTCCGCTTGACTTGCTTCTAGGCCTTGAAGGCGTTCATAGTCCCGCTTCCTCTGTTCCTCCTCCATCTTCCTCTTCTTCTCCTCCGCAATCTTCTTTCTCGCACGGGTTCTGTAGTCGGCGTTCCAGTCCGAAAACCCCTCATACCACGGAATAGCGCCCTTCCCTCGTGTTCTTCCCGGGTGTTCAGGATTTCCCAGGGCATGCGTAAGCTCGTCGTTCTCTCTATTGGGCTGGAACACCCCCGATCGAGCCTCTTCTATTGCAACAAGTATCGCATCGTCGGCTCCGTTCAGACATGCCTTCGTCGAAACATTGCATGTCTTCGGGTCCAACTCCCCTCCATGCGCATAGAACCAAGTCCTGCACCTGGGGGACCAGCTCTTAGTAACTGGAGTGACACCTGCATCCTCCATCTCTTTCTCAGACTTATCCCACTTAGGCATTGCCACCGCGTAGCCACCTGGCCCCAGCTTATGGAACTTATCCTTTTTTCGGCATTCTTGTTGTTTATTCTCGACCGTTCCTTAGCTAATTCTGAATCCTTGAATTTCACGAAATCGTCCCAATGAGCACTTTGATTCTCTAGTATCCCCTCGAATACTGGAGTCTTCCTTCCTCCCTTGACGTACTTCTCCCACGTCGTTCTCTTGTGATTCTTGAATGCAACCGCCATCTTCCTAAAAGCAGCGTCCTTGACTTTCTGCACATCTGCTTCTGTGAAATGATCCGGTAGGGTGAAATGTTCCATGAGAGTATCCCAAAGCAGTTTTTTTTATTCTCGTCGACAAAAGTAACATTTGGACGTGGCTTTGCTGGCTTTCTCCATTCTTGAAGGGAGATCGGGAGTTGGTCCTTCACAAGAACTCCGCACTGACGAACGAACTTGTCCGCAATCTTCTTAGGCGCTAATGGCTCGCCATTAGGTTTGAATGCCTCGATATTGTACTTTACGCCCTCCTTCAACTTTTTGTCCGGGCCTCGTTTCGTCCTTTTGCCTGAAGATTTGCTCGATC
>NW_021258272.1:0-1496 GCF_002162155.2 Triticum dicoccoides | reverse complement strand
TTTTTATGATAAAGATGCAAAGTAAAATAAAAGGCAATAAAAATAACTAAGTGTTAGAAGATTAATATGATGGAAAATAGACCCAGGGGCCATAGGTTTCACTAGTGGCTTCTCTCAAGAGCATAAGTATTTACGGTGGGTGAACAAATTAGTGTTGAGCAATTGACATAATTGAGCATAGTTATGAGAATATCTAGGTATGATCATGTATATAGGCATCACGTCCGAGACAAGTATTCCAACTCTTGCCTGCATCTACTACTATTACTCCACACATCGACCGCTATCCAGCATGCATATAGAGTATTAAGTTCATAAGAACAGAGTAACGCTTTAAGCAAGATGACATGATGTAGAGGGATAAACTCATGCAATATGATATAAACCCAATCTTGTTATCCTCGATGGCAACAATACAATATGTGCCTTGCTGCCCCTACTGTCACTGGGAAAGGACACTGCAAGATTGAACCCAAAGCTAAGCACTTCTCCCATTGCAAGAAAGATCAATCTAGTAGGCCAAACCAAACTGATAACTCAAAGAGACTTGCAAAGATAACCAATCATACATAAAAGAATTCAGAGAAGATTCAAATATTGTTCATAGATAAACTTGATCATAAACCCACAATTCATCGGTCTCAACAAACACACCGCAAAAGAAGATTACATCGAATAGATCTCCATGAGAGAGGGGGAGAACATTGTATTGAGATCCAAAAAGAGAGAGGAAGCCATCTAGCTAATAACTATGGACATGAAGGTCTGAGGTAAACTACTCACACATCATCGGAGAGGCTATGGTGTTGATGTAGAAGCCCTCCGTGATCGATGCCCCCTCCGGCGGAGCTCCGGAAAAGGCCCAAAGATGGGATCTCGTGGATACAGAAAGTTACGGCGGTGGAATTAGGGTTTTGGCTCCATATCTGGTAGTTTGGGGGTACGTAGGTATATATAGGAGGAAGGAGTATGTCGGTGGAGCAACAGGGGGCCCACGAGGGTGGAGGGCGCGCCCAGGGGGGTAGGCGCGCCCCCTACGTCGTGGCCTCCTGGTTGATGTCTTAACATAGGGTCCAAGTCCTCTGGATCACGTTCATTCCGAAAATCACGTTCCCGAAGGTTTCATTCCGTTTGGACTCCGTTTGATATTCTTTTTCTGCGAAACTCTGAAATAGGCAAAAAACAGCAATTCTGGGTTGGGCCTCTGGTTAATAGGAAAGTCCCAAAAATAATATAAAAGTGTATAATAAAGCCCAATAATGTCCAAAACAGAATATAATATAGCATGGAACAATCAAAAATTATAGATAAGTTGGATATGTATCAAGCATCCCCAAGCTTAATTCCTGCTCGTCCTCGAGTAGGTAAATGATAAAACAGAATTTTTTATGTGGAATGCTACTTGGCATAATTTCAATGTAATTCTTCTTAATTGTGGTATGAATATTCAGATCCGAAAGATTCAAGATAAAATTTCAATATTGATATAAAAATAA
>NW_021258271.1:0-387 GCF_002162155.2 Triticum dicoccoides | reverse complement strand
CCATAGAAACTAAAAAACAAGCAAACTATGCAATGAAAACAGAATTTGTCAGAAACAGAACAGTCTGTAATGATCTGAACAACAATCATACCTATGCTACTCCAAAAATTATGAAATAAATTGGTGGACGTGAGGAATTTGTCTATTAATCTTCTGCAAAAAGAATCAACTCAAAATCACTCTTCTGTAAAAAATGGCAGCTAATCCCGTGAGCGCAAAGTTTCTGTTTTTTATAGCAAGATCACATTAACTTTCACCCAAGTCTTCCCAAAGGTCTTACTTGGCAATTTATTGAAACAAAAGCTATAAAATATGATTACTAAAGTTGCATAATCATGTAAACACACAAATACAGCAAGGGTAGATATTGGGTTGTCTCCCAACAAG
>NW_021258270.1:0-519 GCF_002162155.2 Triticum dicoccoides | reverse complement strand
GAGATGAGCTAAACATTTTTTGTTTCTTTTTTGAGACATGAAATTTGAATACATTATTATTTTTTATAAGTAATTCAAATATGTGATGAACATTTCCCAAATACTTGGTAAATATTTTTACACTAAGCAACGAATAATTTTCGGAATATGTCCATGAACATCGATTTTTAATACAATCAAACATATTTTAAATGACACATTTTTTAAATATGTGATGAACATTTTTTATATACATGATGAATCTTTTCAGAATATGTGATGACCACATTTACAATATGAGATGAACATATTTTTAATATGAAAGAACATCTTTTTAATATGAAAGAACATCATTTTTTGCAATATAGTTTTTTTCCATTGAAAACCTATTGTACTTTTTAAAAATATGTAAAATAAAACATTCCTAAAAATAAAAATCCAGTTGAAAGCTGGACATGGGTCCATATGATTGCTTGGATGCATCATCTACTGTAACTTAGGGAGTATTAGTGTGTTGAGCACAGAGATGGAGGAGAGGGG
>NW_021258269.1:0-773 GCF_002162155.2 Triticum dicoccoides | reverse complement strand
TGTCGCCGCCGCCGGACTCCGCTTCGCCCCGCCGCCTTTGTAACGCCCCAAGACCGGAGCTTCAGATGCCTTCCAGGGTTTCCGGGTTTTTCGTCATGTGAGTTGTTGGTTTATTGCATTCAGCTTTGCATCATGTGCATTGCATCATGTCATCATGCCATCATGTTATTTATTTTTTCTTAACTCAACTAAATAAATGGCATGGATCTTTGATCCATTTAAACCGAGGGAATTCACATGGTGAATTCTCTTTATAACATATCCTCCCAATATTTTAGGGAGCTATATTAAATATTCCATTAATTTGGAATCATCAAAACACACTTGCAGATTAATTCCCCATGCCTTTGTCTCATGCATCATCTCCTTCTCTTTTCCTTCTATTTCCTTTCTTTTGCAAGTGCCATTTTCCCCTTTTCTATTAATGTTCATTCTTTTCTGATAAATTCTCAACCATGCCTGCAACCTCTCAGTCAAATTTCAGATCCTTTGGAGTTGTTTTGGTTAGGTTCAAAAATATCCAAGACGATTTTATCAAATAGAGTATAGTTCCAGGAGATTGAGGATATTTTTATATCTGAAAAACTCCTCTTCTAGCCCCCTGTCCTTTTTCTTTTATTGTTACTGTTTATCTAAATAAACAGGAAGTAAATGATAAAAGAAAAGGCTTTCCTGGGCCTCCCTAGGCC
Source organism: Triticum dicoccoides (assembly GCF_002162155.2). Taxonomy (NCBI): domain Eukaryota; kingdom Viridiplantae; phylum Streptophyta; class Magnoliopsida; order Poales; family Poaceae; genus Triticum; species Triticum dicoccoides. Next base: position 84 of record NW_021258269.1, on the reverse strand, counting down.
AACTTCCGCTCCGACCCACCTAAGGCCATCCCGTCCCGCAGGCCGGCCCATCCTTCCCCCCCAGCCCACCTAACCTAACCTAAA
>NW_021258268.1:0-1079 GCF_002162155.2 Triticum dicoccoides | reverse complement strand
TACATCTACCTTCGGGATTAATATTAGACCTAAGTAATTGTTATTTGGTGCCAGCGTTGAGCATGAACATTATATCTGGATCTTGTTTAATGCGAGACGGTTATTCATTTAAATCAGAGAATAATGGTTGTTCTATTTATATGAGTAATATCTTTTATGGTCATGCACCCTTGAAGAGTGGTCTATTTTTATTGAATCTCGATAGTAGTAATACACATATTCATAATGTTGAAGCCAAAAGATGCAGAGTTGATAATGAAAGTGCAACTTATTTGTGGCACTGTCGTTTAGGTCATATCGGTATAAAGCGCATGAAGAAACTCCATACCGATGGACTTTTGGAACCACTTGATTATGAATCACTTGGTACTTGCGAACTGTGCCTCTTGGGCAAGATGACTAAAACACCGTTCTCCGGTACTATGGAGAGAGCAACAGATTTGTTGGAAATCATACATACCGATGTATGTGGCCCGATGAATATTGAGGCTCGTGGCGGATATCGTTATTTTCTCACCTTCACAGATGATTTAAGCAGATATGGGTATATTTACTTAATGAAACATAAGTCTGAAACATTTGAAAAGTTCAAAGAATTTCAGAGTGAAGTTGAAAATCATCGTAACAAGAAAATGAAGTTTCTACGATCTGATCGTGGAGGAGAATATTTGAGTTACGAGTTTGGTGTACATTTGAAAAACTGTGGAATAGTTTCGCAACTCACGCCACCCGGAACACCACAGCGTAATGGTGTGTCCGAACGTCGTAATCGTACTTTACTAGATATGGTGCGATCTATGATGTCTCTTACTGATTTACCGCTATCATTTTGGGGATATGCTTTAGAGACGGCCGCATTCACGTTAAATAGGGCACCATCAAAATCCGTTGAGACGACGCCTTATGAACTGTGGTTTGGCAAGAAACCAAAGTTGTCGTTTCTTAAAGTTTGGGGCTGCGATGCTTATGTGAAAAAGCTTCAACCTGATAAGCTCGAACCCAAATCGGAGAAATGTGTCTTCATAGGATACCCAAAGGAAACTGTTGGGTACACCTTCTATCACAGATCCGAAGGCAAA
>NW_021258267.1:0-406 GCF_002162155.2 Triticum dicoccoides | reverse complement strand
AGGAGTTTCAGTTTAGTAGATTCTGTAAAGTACTGTACAAGTTTCAGTGCGTAAATAAGGATTCTGGAGTTTCAGTGCGTACAAGGATTCTGCACAGGTGAGACTACTATAGCTTCAGTGTAGATTCTGTAGTAGTTTCAGTGTTGGTTGTGCAATAGTTCCGCTGCGTATGTCTATAGGAGTTTTTGTCAATCTCCTAGACTGCATACATGGAATTTTTGGGTCCTGGTACAGACTACTCCTTTCATGCAGCTTGGTGTACCATAGACATTTTTTCAGCAGAAATAAGTGTGAATTCACTGAATTTTGGGTCGGCCTTATGTACCCAATGGGTCAGTGAAGCCACGATTTTTGGATGAAATGGGCCGACCCATGGCCTCACATATTGACCTTGGGGCCACGGGGC
>NW_021258266.1:0-384 GCF_002162155.2 Triticum dicoccoides | reverse complement strand
TTTTTTTTGAGGGAATAGAGAAACTAATCTAGTATGCAACGTCTCCACGTGGTGTAGATTTGTTGTGTTTTTTTAGAAACTAATCTAGGGCAGCTTTTGATGTCTCCACGTGGTCTACATTGAAGAAGTAATCCATCGGCTATGATTGACTACTTAAATTAATTGATGGCCAGATATTTCAGATTTTTGTGGTAATTTCTAGTCTAATTCTCTTTTTTCTAGTTAAATCATCAAATTTTTTTTGTATAAATAGACTATGGAATTATCCTGGTTGATCGTGCCGATTTCTTAGGGCGAGCCAGGTTCACTCCAACAGAGCCGTTGCACCAATATGACATTTTTACTCATCGATAGTACCAGTGGGCACACCACAAGGGAGAACTG
>NW_021258265.1:0-386 GCF_002162155.2 Triticum dicoccoides | reverse complement strand
GTTCAACTAGTTTGGCTAGCGAGCCACTCGTAGATTAGGTGGGTGAGCTATGTAATCTCATGTTTGACTGCTTGTGGTCGTGTTTTTTCGTTTATTTGTTTTACTTTGGACCTCATGACTTGAAATTATTTCATGCTTAATAATCTGGCTGTGTGCATCATGTGATGTAGAGGCCGGGGTACTCACCTTTTCAAAAAGATGCCTCTTGGCCATCTAGGGAGATCCCACACCCAGCTAAGTCTGCATGTGCCCGATAGAGTCACGGGCTTGCCAGACGACTCCCGTTGCAGCCACCTATCCCCCTAGATATGAATATTTTTGTTGTTTCCAACATGCCAAACATGGCCCTTTTTAAGTAGCTCGTAGCCGTGCTAAATGTTGTGCCA
>NW_021258264.1:0-402 GCF_002162155.2 Triticum dicoccoides | reverse complement strand
ATGAAAAGCATGATTGCAATGATGTTATCATAAATTCTCTTAATGTCAATTGTGTTAATGTCATGCAAAACCTCAAGCTTGGGGATGCTAGTTTGGCTATGACTACTATTTGTTGCAATGATCATGATTAGGGTGATTCTTCTTTTGATCTTGAAAATTTATTTAAGCCCCAGGATGAATATGAGATTGATAATAGTGTTTGCAATATTATTGAAAGTGGGTTTGGAAGAGTGTCAACTTTAGATCCCACATATTTGGAGAATGTTCAATCTTATGAAATTTTTGATAAATGTGGGTTTGGAGAGGTTATGACTTTAGTTAATTTTAATCCCACTATTTTGGAAGAGTGTCAACTTTGCATACATGTGGATCGTGTTAAGAATATGTTTTGTGATAGCTATA
>NW_021258263.1:0-987 GCF_002162155.2 Triticum dicoccoides | reverse complement strand
TCGAGACTGGGATTTGTCACTCCGTATGACGGAGAGGTATCTCTGGGCCCACTCGGTAATGCATCATCATATTGAGCTCAATGTGACCAAGGTGTTGGACACGGGATCATGCATTACGGTACGAGTAAAGTGACTTGCCGGTAACGAGACTGAACAAGGTATTGGGATACCGACGATCGAGTCTCGGGCAAGTAACGTACCGATTGACAAAGGGAATTGCATACAGGGTTTGATCGAATCCTCGACATCGTGGTTCATCCGATGACAACATCGAGGAGCATGTGGGAGCCATCATGGGTATCCAGATCCCGCTGATGGTTATTGACTGAGAGCGTCTCGGTCATGTCTGCATGTCTCCCGAACCCGTAGGGTCTACACACTTAAGGTTCAGTGACGCTAGGGTTATGAAGATATGGATATGCAGAAACCCGAATGTTGTTCGGAGTCCCGAATGAGATCCCGGACGTCACGAGGAGTTCCGGAATGGTCCGGAGGTAAAGAATTATATATAGGAAGTGCTATTTCGGGCATCGGGACAAGTTTCGGGGTTATCGGTATTGTACCGGGACCACCGGAAGGGTCCCGGGGGTCCACCGGGTGGGGCCACCTGTCCCGGGGGGCCACATGGGCTGTAGGGGGTGCGCCTTGGCCATCATGGGCCAAGGGCACCAGCCCCTATAGGCCCATGCGCCTAGGGACTTCATACACCAGCCCCTGGCGCCTCCACCTCCCCCCGTTACGTCTCTCCCTCGTAGTCTCGGCGAAGCCCTGCTGCTGTGACGCCCTGCATCCACCACCACGCCGTCGTGCTGCTGGATCTTCATCAACCTCTCCTTCCCCCTTGCTGGATCAAGAAGGAGGAGACGTCTCCCGTCCCGTACGTGTGTTGAACGCGGAGGTGCCGTCCGTTCGGCGCTGGTCATCGGTGATTTGGATCACGTCGAGTACGACTACATCATCACCTTGCAAGCTTCCGCACGCGATCTA